>NC_085996.1:1729284-1905482 GCF_030014385.1 Trichomycterus rosablanca
ATATAAATAAATAAATATATAAATGCATTTTAAAGATTCCTGGGGACAGAAATGGCACCGATTCGGCGGAATGGTCCTACAATACCGTCACAGTATCGTCAGGTTTAAACATTACAGCAATGAAAACATGTTACTTCCAAAAGAGTTCAGCTCTAGGTCTACTACTGCATACAATCTTCTATAAGAACTCATCAATGCTCCTTTTATATCCTGTCAGGACAGCATCGCCTGCTTTGTGTTGTTTTTACCGTGTTTACAGTGTTAATTTGCCCTGTGCGAGTTAAAAATGAGTTTAGGGCATTAAATTAGAAAGTTAAAGAGACAGAGGGATAAATATTCCCTCGTGTGCTGTAGCTTTCTGTCTCAGGTGGCACCTTTAATAAGAATCTGGAACTCGCTGTGCTTGATGTTGCCCTTCTGCAGATCGATCTTGAGAGCCAGCAGCAGAGTGAAGATGAACTTGTGATTCTCGTACAGGCCTCGGACCGTGTATCTGAACACCTCGTACGTCAGACAGTCGATGATGTTAGCGATGCGCTTCTGGGTCAGGGGGGTTTTTTCTGACCTGGAAAAGATTCACTCATAATTAAAATACGCACTCATAATAAAGTGGTTACAGATGGAGGTGCGGGGTTAACGGCACCTCGACATGGAGAGGTCGAAGATCCTGAGGAACTGGGCGAGCGAGGTCTGGTACATGACGTTGACCATGCTCATCTCTGTGATGAGGAAGTAGAGGATGCTGCCGCGGGACGCCGCGGGACGGTACTCCTCCTGAGCGGCGAGGATCTTCGTCTCCGTCTCGGTGGCCACGTTGAGCTTCTCGCTCACCTCCGCTGCTGTTTCCTTAGTGACTCTCAAGATCCCGATCATGGACTCGTCGTCGACCAGAGAGCCTGAACAGACAGAGACGGGGGTGGACTAAACAACAAGTCTATTTTCATTTACAAGACCTCTAAAAGTTTCTTTATTACTTACTCAAATAACTTACGGTGACCTTGTGCTACATGGACCAGTAAGTTTACTCAAGTTCAACCGGTAATTGTGATATTTGTAAGAATCACAGTTGTGTCCAGTCAGCACATTATTAACCCTTTAATGGTCTGCTCAACCATTTGTCTGAGTTTACTTTGAGTCTAAATACTTGGGTAAAAATAAGCTGTATTTCTTGTTTGGGCCAGATCTACTCCTTGGTTGACGTGTTAGTTTACTCCCAAAAAACTAAGAAAAGAAAGTAAATTAAATAAATAACTTTTTAACTTTTCATTGCTGAGACCATGCTGGTTTCCCATGCCAGCAGAGAGCTGGACACATCAATCATCTGCGCCTCCGTGCCCCCTCTGTCAGCCAGCATAGCAACACAGAAGGACATGACTCTTTATTTATTTATGAGGATTTTAACATCATGTTTGACGCACTTCATTCATCAGTTCACAGGTTTAATATCAAACACAGTCATGAACAATTTTGTATCTCCAGTTCACCTCACTTGCACGTCTTTGTACTGTGGGAGGAAACCGGAGCTCCCGGTGGAAACCTACGCAGGCATGGGGAGAACATGCAAACTCCACACAGAAAGGACCCAGACCGCTCTACCTGGGGATCAAACCCAGGACCTTCTTGCTGTGAGGCGACAGTGCTACCCACTAAGCCCGACATGGTAAATTCATTCCGCCACGTTACAGTAGCGGTTGTTAGACCTGATCTGTTACAGATGAATACATGAATATACTCATGACTTCATGACTAAATACTAAATTATTATTTTGGTATGGTCTTATATACGCACCTTTTGTGGTGCTGAGCTTGTAAAGCAAATTATCCTCCAGCTCTTTCATCTTCCTCTTGTTGGCCGTGACGTCCTGCATCAGATTCAGCCTCTCAGCCTCCAGTTCCTGTGTAACATCAGTCAGTGATGGACCGGCTCATTATTTATCACTGAAAGGAATGTAAGGGATGACGTGAAACGTGTGCAGACGTACGTATTTCTCGGTCAGGATGACTCTGCCCAGCAGCTGGTTCTCCAGGCCCTTCATGGTCACGGTGAAGTCGATGATGGAGGTTTTGGCACAGACCTCGGGCGTGTAGGACGGGTTGGGCAGCTTGGTGGCGATGTAGAGTTGGAAGCCGTCCATCACGTCGATCTCTTTGTCTCCGACTTTAACCTGTCGTACGCAGTGTTTCGGTTAACACTGAACAGGATATGCAGGCACGTCCTGATGTAAAAGCTCTGGTACCCACCTACATCTGCCCTGTGATTAATCCATTCATTGTTTATTTATTTACATGCATGGGCAGTGGTAGTTCAGTGATTAAGGTACTGGACTAGTAATCATACGGTTGTCTGTTTAAGCCCCATCATCACCAGGCTGCCACTGTTGGGCCCCTAAGCAAGGCCCTTAATCCTTAAATGCTCAAACTGTATTCAGTCATAATTGTAAGGGCCTTTGGATGAAATGTGATAGAAATGATTGACATGTAGGGCGGTTGTAGCCAAGTGGTTAAGGTACTGGACTAGTAAGCAGAAGGTCGCTGGTTCAAACCCTACCACTGCCACTGTTTGGCCCTTAAGCAAGGCCCTAAACCCTCAATTGCTCAGACTGTAAGTCGCTTTTGCTAAATTCCGGAAATGTAAATGTAACGCTCACCTTGTAGGAGGATCCAGACTTGATGAAGTTCTTCTCCAGCACGTTATCCAGCGCTGGGTCCAGCTCCTCGGGTACATCCTCGATGAGCAGAGGGCGACCCAGGGACAGGCTGTCCTCCAGATGGGTGCGGAAGTACTTGTGATTCAGAGACGTGACCTTGGAACGATACGGAGCGTTCGTTAGCATCATGTCGTGTACCTAGTGCTGACGTTAGCTAGCCTGAGCCACGGATCTGACCTGGAGCTCGTTGGCTTTCTCCTTCTTCTTGATCCAAGCCTTGCCCTGAGTCTGGGGGTCGATGAGGAGGGGGAAGCGGGTAGCTTTGGTGACAATGATGCCGTTCTGCACCGACAGGTCATCACCCGGAAGGCCCTGCAGATTCCACTCGCTGATCTGAACGAGGGGGGAGAAGATACCACCTGTGAGGGTCTTCCATCAACATTCCATCAACAGCCTTCACTGATCCCACTCTCATCAGGCATCAGTACTGACTACTGATTAATCAGGGCTTCTCTTTACACTCAGAACATTTACTGTTTTGTTTTGGATTCATCCAATCATAAGCTTGCTGGTTCAAGCCCCACCTTTGCCAGATTGCTGCTGTTGGGCCCTTTAGCAAGGCCCTTAACCCTTAATTGCTGAGACTGTACTGTCACTCTACTCTAAGTCGCTTTAGATAAAGCACCAGTACCAGCACTGTAACCAGAACTGAGTATCTAGGACTAAATCCCACATCATGTAGGTGGTATTAAGACCAGGATGTTAAATAAAATCCTACTGTGGGCTGGTCCACCAGCATGGAGATCAGGTTCAGGTTTTCAGTGAAGGGAATGTTCTTCTTCGTGAGCTCGGCCTCCCAGATCTCCTTCAGCAGCATGTTACGGAACTGTTGGTTGAACGGACCACAGTAGGACAGGAAGCCGGTCAGCTGCAGGACGTCTCCAACCAGCCTGAGAGCAGAGCAGAGACAGACACGTGAACCTCGGTTCGACCCCAGGAGCCGTGGAGAGACTGAGAGAAACCTGCCTGCTGATCTGTGAGGTGAACTCTCTGCTCTGCTCGGTCCAGCGCACTTTCTCCCCGCTCAGCCCGTCGATCAGAGCGGAGGCCGTCTGCATTTTATTTCTGCACGATTCGGCGTCGTTCAGCAGATCCTGAAAACAGTTAACGTTATTCCAGTGTCTCGTAAGCATTAGATGCACGTTTACACACACAGTGATTTGTGAAATAAAAAGGCCACGAAATGCTCTGATTGGGCCCCGGGTATTAGGGAATGTGGACTTGGATCAACAGCTAATGTTAGTACTGTGGTACCTTGTAACTGTACGTCCCCTAAACTCAAAATCTGAAACTCGACGGCCTTCTTTGAGAAATTTGTACCCTTAAACTCAACGTTTCCCTCAAACTCAACGTGTGCTTTGATCAGCGCTTGGCTTGAGCGGTGTGGTAAGATGTCATGTGAACATGAGCTGAATCTGCATTAGTGTGGAATAAGCGTCAGATCCAGGGTTACAGCTCCACATGATTCTCCTTCCTGTTTCACTTTGTGTTACAGCTCCAGCTTCTGAGAAATGGTGAGAATCAGAATCAGCTTCTCCCAGAGTCTAAAACTCTTAACTTAATGTATTAAAAGAACAACATAAAAACACTAAACCTCTCTTCATTATTACTGCTCATAAGTTCTCTCCACTCATTAAAAAGCATAACAAAACAATAAAGTAAAGCTAAAGTGCAGCTTTTATTGCATTTTTAACAGTTAGTAATTGTATTTCAGTGTGTTTATATTATATTTGTGTTATTTTCAGTGTTTAAGAGTCAAAAACAACCTCATTATTTTACATGAGACTAAAATATCTGCAGCTCACCGGGACCATGGACGCATTAACAGGTTCCCCAAACATCCTTATGGGGGAAAATACCTCGAAACTCAACGTCTTTAAAACTCAACGCCACGCCCAGAACCGACTGACGTTGAGTGTCTGAAGTGGAGTCTGACTGGTGACTGGAAATTTAAGGTGGTAACTGCAGTCTGATTGGCTACAGTGAATTTTAGTGCAGGTAGATGGACTGATTAGGTAGGAAGCGCTCACACACACACACACACACACACATACACACACTGAGTGCTTGATCTGTTGAGATGAAAATCCCAGTATCTACAGTTAAAACTGATGTATGATGCACCAGTCACCAGTAGAAGAGGACGTACCTGCTTCTCCTTCATGGCTGCTTCGAATTTGGCCAGCACCATGTCCAGCTCTGCCTGCTTTTCATCCAGCTGGGCCTGAGCGTTAGCCAGTTCCTTATTAGCTGCCGTTAGCCTGTTCTCCTGAACGCTGAGATTAGCCTGGGTAGGAAGAAGGCAGGATATGCCAGTGTTACTAATAAAGTTAGAGAAGAGTCTTGTGTGTGTGTGTGTGTGTTGGGATGCTGGTAACGAATGTGCTTTTGCCGCTGATGAACCAGAAGTGAACATCACACGTTACATTTAGGTGCAGGGGTATCGTATATTATGCTCGCCCATCACAGCTGAGATCTGGGACTGGCACCCTGCTCTGCAATGGACTGGCACCGAGTTCAGGGTATTCCTGTCTCGAGGTTAATGAAAATTAAATTTGCGATCGTAGCCCAAAATCAAACCCCCTGCACCACTCCAGCTCACAATTTAGGAGTCTAATGACTGGCAGTGATTTTAGTCTTGCTGCCTCAGCATGTCCATATTTATAATCACACAACACACAAAAGTGAGACCTGTAAGAAAAGCCTTTAATCTTTGAGTTTTTAATCGTATAGATTGTATATATCCATGATTAATAAACCACCGTATGTATTTTGAAGTGATTTCTGTGGGTCCGGCTCTCGTGTTTTACCTTCAGTGGCAGCACCTCCTTGTTGATGCTGAAGAAGGTGGCCATAGCCTGTGTCCAGGACAGCAGACCCGCCACGTTTCCGCACACTTTACTGGCGTTCTCCAGCGTGTAATCCTCCATCTGGAAGTACGGCTCCAGCAGCTCCATCGTCTCTTCGGTTATCGTGTCCTTAGGAAACTGCTGCAGTGACGTCAGGAAGCCGCCGCCGCTCATCAGCTTAGGGGTGAAGAGAGGAGACTCGTATCATTAGTCTCATTAGAACCATCAGATCTCGTGAGGTCCTGCACGGTGTTTCAGGGATTTTACCTTCATGGCTTCGCTCCAGGAGGGCTTAAGGCAGTGCCTCTCTGGATCCATGACGACGGGGTCCAGCTTCTTGCGGAAGAGAAGCAGACAGCAGTCCATAATTCTCATGATTAAATGTGGTGGCTTGGACAGTTTCCTCACTGTTGCGATATCGGCCGGTTTGATGGTCTGTTAAAGACACGAGGTCAAAAACGATTTACAAATCTAGGATATAGTGGTTTCAGATCCTACAGTCGTTCCAGTGAACAGGACAGGACAAGGGTAGAAAGGACAGGCCACACAAACAGAACCACACACACTCGGCAGGGAACCGAACAAGTCAACTCATAAAACAGAATCAAAGACCCAGAACGACTCTACCCTGTATCAACTGAGTTAATGACAAAAGTTAGAGAGCGCTAGCAGGAGATCTAGCAAATAATTCAGAGGGCAAAGCCAGTCAGTCAGAGGTACGCTGTTAGACGGTGCTTCTCAGGTAGTGAGGAACCTTTAATGAGGCGCAGAAAATGCTTTGAAGTTTAGTTCAGAGAGAACTACGCTTTCTGTCGGCCTGTGTGGGCGTGGCAGGTTGGGTCTCACTTAGCATTGTGCTTCAGAAATCGTTTTATAAGCACCTATAAGCGTTTCCTGCTTATTTCTATTTTAGGTTTCTTCTGTCATTAAAATTTAAAGAGAGGTAACTCTTGGATCTCACTTCTTCAGGTTTGTATATATAGTACAAAAGTATTTGGACACTTCTTTTAATTATCGAATTCATGTGCCGAGCCATACAAACGCTGTCATCTTTCGACTGAACGGGCACAAATTCCCACAGGCATTCTGTATTTCAAAGTCATTTAAAGAGGCTTTATTAGAAAAGCCGCTGTCGTTCTAGCTGAATAGATCAGACGCCACTGTGTGTTTTTAAAATGGGAGGTCTGACAAGCCCATGGTCAGGTGTCCAAATACTTTTGAGCTGCTACATCAGTTTTTGGAACTCACGTTTAAAGCCGCCTCAGCTTTCATGAGTGCAGGTTCAGCCGCCTGCAGCTTCAGCTCTGCCACACCTTTTTCCTTCTCGATTTCCTCCACGATCTTCAGCGCTTTATCCTTCACCACCTGCACCTCGTTTTTGACCACAGAGGCGGCCTCGGCGCTCACAGTCACCTCCTTGAGGACCTGCACGACCAAGTCCATGAGCTCACGATCGATCTAGCAAAGTGAAAACGCTCTGCTCAGTTCTGATCGAATGATGTACCTTGTCGGCTCGGGCCGAGGCCAACGCCAGCTCCTGCTCCTTCACCACCAGGTCTCTGGACAGCTGCGCGACGGATTCGCTGGCTTCCATTAGCTTGGCTAGACCTGGGAAACGAGCAGGGCTTGATCACTCAAACACACTCGTACACACACAAAACACATTACAAATGTACTGGCCTTGTCCCTACCGACATTCATGCGCTCAACAAGAGTGTTGATGTGGGTGTGCTTCTCTGTATAGAGGGTTTTGTATCCATTGATGAAGGACAGGTAGGATTTCGGGGTGACGTGGGCCCTTCGTCTGAATCTGAATAAAAAGAAAGAGGAACAGAAAGGTTGATTCCAGACTTTGGACCACAAAACCTGATCTGTAGCAAAAGAAAGGGACAGATTTCATGAATTCAGCTCGATTATACATGAATACCTTTTGGTATAAGTGGAATTGGTATGACCAAAGGTATCTGGACACCTGACAATGAGCTGTTTAGCTAGAACAATAGCCGATTCTCTAATAAAGCGCTTCAAATGACTCTGATATTACAGTATGCCTGTGGGAATTTGTGCCCGTTAAGTTAAAAGATAACAGCATAGGTTAAACCCTTGATATAAGGTACAAGGGACAGTGGGAGCCTAGTGGATAGAGCTTTGGGCTACCAGTCAATGACTGTCAATGCAAATCCAGGCTCTGTCGTGCAGCCACTGTTGGGCCCTTGAACAAGGCCCTTAACCCATTAAATAAATTCCCTTTAAATGAATGTTAGACGTCATCACTGTGAGATTCGATTGATGAGGCAGCAAAATATGCCCCGAGGACCTGGGTTTGATCCTCGTCTTGACCCTCTTTACTAGTTTGGGTGACTTAGTGTCTATAAAACTGAGGTTCTCTAACATGGCTGTATCTCTAAGTACAGTACGGTACCTCTCAAAGTAGCTCTCGCAGGTGGAGGAGACTCTGTCGTGATAGACGGCCATAGTCTGGACCACCGCAGTCTTCACCTCAGGCGAACAGACCATGTGGAAGTCCGAGAGGAAATACTGGGACACGGCCATCAGGGCTTCACTCGGCCACGGGGTGAACCAGTCCATGGTGCATCCGGATATCAGTCCGGGGAACTTCAGAGAGCGGGAGCGGAACTTCTCCCCCACCTGATCAAAATATTCCACATTATGAAGCGTGTTAATTCACTTCAGTCTTAAAATTACAACGATTTCTGTAACTGCTCTTTTACTGTGAGTGAATCTGACTCACATTCTGAGAGAATAAAATGAAGAGCATCAAACAGAGGGGTGAGACTCACCGGGGAAAAACACAGCACCACATGGAGGTTCTTTTTGGCCCGGGAGATGAAGTATTCATACAGATTATCAAAGGTGGGCGGCACTCGGGGCGTCTCCTTTTTCATTACGGGGATGAGATTCTGTGTTATCTCGTCCAGTTCATCACGAGCAAAAAGGTTCGAGACCTAGAGGAGAAACATGAGAAAGTGAATATCAAGTGCAGTGTGTTTTTACTTCCGCAGAAATGATCCGTATTACTAGGGCTCGACTAAATTCACTGGGAAATGTGCTTCATTTTACGGACGTCTTTACAGTCTTTCATTAATTTATGTCATTAATTAAAAATGTCATTAATTTAAATATTAAAGCTCTTGTCCGTGTTCCACATCTTGGTCATTTTGACTAACTCATTGCAAACTGAATTGCCGTAGGACTGCTAGTGTAAGAGACTTTTCTGTGATGTTGTTTGCTGATAATGAGCGCATTTTGTCCCTTTGTGGATTCCATAATCGAAAGTGTGTTTCTCTACACACGTGATCATCAAACTCTAAAGACGCTCGGTTACACTAGGGCGCCTCACAGTGCGGATTAACCAGTAATCTTGATGCATTTGTACTGCACGTGAATAAAAAATGGTAAATCGCTAAACCGTACATTTTAAATTTCACAGCAAATTACATATTACACGGGGAACGGCTCATTTCACGGTCCATGGCGCCATTCTCACGTCCGTGAATCGGTAGGGACTTAGTTATTAGTGATTAGTGAAGCTGCTTCACCTCTCCAGATGACAAAACATTGTTAAGGTACTCTAGGAAGGCCTCGTCTTTTATCTCGTTGTCCGTGAAGATGAACGTGACGCCTTTTCCTTCAGCGCCGGCCGTTCTGAACAGCACTTTCAGGTCATCCATCAGGTTGCTGATGTTATAGGTTCTGAGTGATACAGGATAAAGATGTAAAAAGTGCAGAATCACTGATATTCTGCAAATCACTCAACCCAGGGAACTACGCCGTCTCACCTAGTGAGTGTAATCTGGAATATCCTGTAACCGGCGATGTACGACGCGAGCCGTGAAAGGCTTTGCTTGCCCGACCCTCCCACTCCCACCAGCAGAGCGCTTCCTCCATCGGTCCTGATGATGCGGGAGATCTGCGGCCGAGAGAAACTAGCAGTTTTTATAAACTCTGGGTTTAAAGGCTGAGCTGTGGTCAGAACTTTACACTGACCTTGATGAGGTGGGTCATGGCATCAGTAAAGAAGACCAGGTCCAGATGTGAGCCCCGAACAGCCTCGTTATACTGGCTCTGATAGAACCGCAGTCTCTCCGACAGGAACTGGAAGTCCGGCACCTGGGAAATATAGCAGAAGTGTGATGTGTGTAAGATTTATACTAGCCCTCGTCCCTTCCCACATGTGCCTGGCTGATCTGTGACACCGGCCAGGTGCTTTACTGTGTATGGAGCATCATGCAATGTCCTGGAGGAACCTCGAGCAGACAGCAGGAGCTGCTGGTGTATTTAATCAGCTCTCATTACAGCCCAGCTGAGACCAGGTCAGGACCATGTTTTAAAATAAACGTACCAGTTCATAGATTTTGGGAGCGTCGAGACAGGCGTCATCAGCCTCCTCTCCTGTAGGCTCTGGAGCCTCTCTCAGGAAGTCCACAAAGTAAGGGTCGGGGTGGAGGTGTGGCACCAAAGCAGGATCCACGTGTTCCTGAATGACCTGGGCTATAGACTTCTCGAACCAGTGCTTATCCTCCTCACACACAAACCTGGAATACACACAGCTAGTCATTAGATAGATAGACAGACAGACAGACAGACAGACAGACAGACAGATAGATAGACAGATAGATTGACCCTAGATAGATAGACAGAGAGATAGACAGACAGACAGAGAGATAGATAGACAGACAAATAGAAAGATAGATAGATAGATAGATAGATAGATAGATAGATAGATAGATAGATAGATAGATAGATAGATAGACAGACAGACAGACAGATAGATAGACAGAGAGATAGACAGACAGACAGAGAGATAGATAGACAGACAAATAGAAAGATAGATAGATAGATAGATAGATAGATAGATAGATAGATAGATAGATAGATAGATAGATAGATAGATAGATAGATAGATAGATAGATAGATAGACAGACAGACAGAGAGAGATAGATAGACGGACGGACAGATAGACATAGATAGATAGATAGATAGATAGATAGATAGATAGATAGATAGATAGATAGATAGATAGATAGATAGATAGACAGACAGACAGAGAGAGATAGATAGACGGACGGACAGATAGACAAATAGATAGATAGATAGACAGAGAGATAGACAGACAGACAGAGAGAGATAGATAGACGGACGGATAGATAGATAGATAGATAGATAGATAGATAGATAGATAGATAGATAGATAGATAGATAGATAGATAGATAGATAGGTAGACAGACAGACAGAGAGAGATAGATAGACGGACGGACAGATAGACAAATAGATAGATAGATAGATAGACAGATAGACAGAGAGATAGATAGACAGACAGACAGAGATAGATAGACAGACAGACAGATAGATAGACAGATAGATAGACCCTAGATAGATAGATAGATAGATAGACAGACAGAGAGAGATAGATAGACGGACGGACAGATAGACAAATAGATAGATAGATAGACAGAGAGATAGACAGACAGAGAGAGATAGATAGACGGACGGACGGACAGATAGACAGACAGACAGGTAGACAGACAGACAGAGAGAGATAGATAGACGGACGGACAGATAGACAAATAGATAGATAGATAGATAGAGAGAGATAGATAGACAGACAGAAAGACAGACAGCCAGACAGACACCTTACCGGTCTGCGATGACTCGAGTGCATTCACACTTGAACAAGGACAGGAGGGTGGCGACTGTCTCACACTCTTCTGCTCTGATCTTCAGCATGCCCTGCCAAATCCTGGACAGATCTCTTAGGTTGAAGAAGTAGTGAAACTTTGATGGAGTGGGCAACATCTTCCCCTGTAACACAGTGCAGGAGAGGTTTGGACTCTTTCACCTCACAGGGAGTGATCATTTTACTAACGATGCATTTTACCTTGGTCCATTGCCAGAGAATCCGGGAAGCGGGTACGAGACGCTGTACAGTGTCAGAGATCTCTGGTGTAAATCCTCGACACTGATGGAAATATCCACAGCCAATAATTCCTAATAGAAAAGTACTGGTCAGTTCTCTGTGAAACAGCTTCAAAGGTTTGGCATGAAAAAGAAAGACAGAACCCACTAATAATGAATAATTAAGGTCCTGCCTAATTCAGACCGTGAAAATCACAGCACGGATCGTGAAATGTGCAGTATAAGGCATCCTAGCAATCTTACAGTAATTACATTAACCTACGAGACTTCACTACCTGACCGTGTTTGATGTGTGTTTTACGTATTAAGTGCATTTTGTCCCTTTGTGGATCCATAATGAATGTAAAAGTGTGTTTCTCTACACACGTGATCGTCTCTGTGCTGCACCTCAAAAAGAACAAACCAGTAAAGTTTTCTGCTCTAAATAGTTTGTCTGTGTTCAGTTGATTTCTTTCTTTATAGACTCAGTAAACATTAAAGACGCTCGGTTACATCAGCAATCAGTGTAAAGCAGCTAAAAACACCAAAACATCCCCACATTTTGCCCCAGTGTTCCTCCCAATCTAGTCGTATCCAGTTACCCCATCATATTTCACTCCTGACCGAGCGCAGTACCGACGTGATTATTACCGAAGATCATGTCGATGGAGGAGTTGGCCGGAAGCGTGCAGTTAAACACTGTGAACTGTCTCTTCAGTCTCTGAGGAATATCGTTCCTGCCACCGCCGGGATGGATCATGGCGGCCATCATCTGAACGTCTGTTATGGTGGTGAAATCACCGGGTTTATCCAGACTGTACATGCCCGACATCTCCATCGTCTGACGCACTATTTCATTTGTGATCTACAGAAAAAAAACATGAAATATTACAGATTATTTATAGACTGTGTGGCCTCCACTTCTTATCACCATTACTGGACAAACAACAATTAAACTGGACTTTAACTCCAACCACCTCCTTGTTTCTACACTCTGTCCATTTTATCAGCTCCACTTACCATATAGAAGCACTTTGCAGTTCTACAATTACTGACTGTAGTCCATCTGTTTGTCTACATGCTTTGTCAGGACCCCCACAGAGCAGGTATTATTTAGGTGGTGGATGATTCTCATGGTGACACTGACATGGTGGTGGTGTGCAGGTATGAGTGGATCAGACACAGCGGCGCTGCTGGAGTTTTAAAACACCTCACTGTCACTGCTGGACTGAGAATCGTCCACCAACCAAAAATATCCAGCCAAGAGCGCCCCGTGGGCGGCGTCCTGTGACCGCTGATGAAGGTCTAGAAGATGAGCGACTCAAACAGCAGCAATAGATGAGCGATCGTCTCTGACTTTACATCTACAAGGTGGACCGACTAGGTAGGAGTGTCTGATAGAGTGGACAGTGAGTGGACACGGTGTTTAAAAACTCCAGCAGTGCTGCTGTGTCTGATCCACTCATACCAGCACAACACACACTAACACACCACCACCATGTCAGTGTCACTGCAGTGCTGAGAATGATCCACCACCTAAATAATAGCTGCTCTGTGGGGGTCCTGACCATTGTAAAACAGGGTGAAAGCAGGTTAAAAACAAAGTGCTTCTATGTGGTCAGTGGAGCTGATAAAATGGACAGTGAGGTGGTTTTAATGTTATGGCTGATCGGTGTATATTTGTATCGATGTTTAATTTTCCGACCTGATCTCCCCATTCATTGACGACAGGCATGTTGATGTCATCAATAAAAACGGTCAGTCTCCGTCTGCCGGGGGGTCCGTATGTGCTGCCCAGCCGCTTCTCTATGTAACTCTCTACTGCCCGCTGTAATCAGAACGGCGTTAATCAGAATCAGTCATCGGTAATGGTGAGTTTTACTGCATCTCCTTCCTTTCCTTCACCTGGAACATGATCGGCTCCGTGGCGGAGGAGAAGTTCATGGATTTGAACAGATCCATCTCAGGGTTGTATTTCTTCGTGTAGGCCTTAATCATGACCGTCTTGGCAGTCCCCTGTTCACCGGTGAGGAGAACAGCCTAAGCACAACACACACACACACAAAATTTCTAATCAAGGGTCAGAGACACACAGTCCACGTGTGTTCCAGCAGTTAGATATGTGACGACCTTGCGCTGTTTTGCGATGGCCTCAATCAGGAAGCTCGTTCTGGTGTTGTCCACGTTGGGAACGAGAATGGACGTGTAGTCTGGTGCCGAGTCTGTGGGGTAGACGTACTGCACGACGTATTTACTCCAGTGATCCCAGTCACCTGAAATAAAAAAAATCCACTTTATAGGCTGCAAATAATCAGCAATAATGAGTAGGGATGTAACGATACACTACCCACGATGCGATTCACGATACGAATTTTTCCAGATTGTTTTAAACAAAATTAAATTGAAGACAAATTTTCCTTTTATTATTCTCTTTAAAAAAAAATAAAAAATACTGCATTTGTGCTTATCTTTTATTTATCTAAATAATGAAAGTCCTTTTATTTCTGAGGTAGGTGCAAACTATGCAAAACAATGCTGCACGTTTCCCTTTTTGTGTAAAAAAGCTGAAATGAAATTTTAAAACAAACCCCACATTAAATAAATACATAAATGATACAAATAAAGAAAGTATCCTCACATAAATACATTCTGAACCTGGCAACCCTGTAGTGACTTCAACCAGGCGAGGTGAATAGCACCAGCGCCCTCTGCTGCTTAAAGTCAATATCGATTCATTATACTGTACATGTAAACCGATTTGAATCGTTACACATGTGAATGGATTTTTAACTGTCTCGTGGTGCATCGTTACATCCCTAATAGTGAGGGCTCATTTTTTATTAGGCTGGACGCAGTCGTTTGTTCCCTGATCTGCTTCCGGAAGCAGAGACACGATTCCAATCACCAAAATACCCCACAGTCCCAAAAACACCAGGAATACCTGTTGCCTCCAGCTTTATTAAGTCGATGTGGTAAACTTGCCGTTCTGATTGACCATGTACTCGAACATGGTCTGGCCAGGCTCTGTCGGTGGCAGGTCAAGCTTGCTTTCATGAGAGCGAACGAACAGCTCCATCTTGTCCCGGTCATCCAGTTCCAGCAGAGCTCCCAGACTCCACATCATGCAGAACACGAAGAGGCGCTCCAGGTGCTCGCTGCTCAACGTGCCTCCAGCATCTTTAGGAGGAATCAGACCCTCCAGCAGGTTTACCGACTGGACACACACGTCAGGTGGTGAGCACCAGTACGGGTATCAGCGCAGTAAAGTAACGTAATAGTAACCGAGTAATTATTCAAGTGTAATGATCATTAATAAAGATTTAAAACTGATCTGGATGCTGATAATGAAGTACTGAAGTACTGACCACACTCTTTCATACTGCATGACTGTAGTTTACCTGCATAACGTAGTTGCACTCCAAGAGCTGCATTTTTGGCTTGAGGTTTTGTTTCATGAATATATAAGCATCTTCAAATATCTTATCATACAGGCTCATCAGGCTGTCAGCTTCCTGAGCACTGCGCTTGTTGGTCCAGCCCTGACACACACACACACACACACACACACACACTTTGATATACTGCAGCTTGAATTGTTATTAACCAGACTTATAACTGGTCACAAAAAGCTTCATTATTATTATTCCTTATTTTACTAAGCAGATGATGAGAGTGAGACCTGTTAAGGAATCCTGTTACGGAAGAATAAATATTGTACATTTATATTTTTATTTAGTTTGACTGCACTGTAACCACCAAGGGAAAACGACACATCATGTTTTATTTTATTTGAGACTTTATTTCTACAGCAGCATGGTTGCATCTTTCCCTTTTTCTCCAAATCTAATCACATCCAATTCCCCAGTTATATCTCAGAATCAGAATCAGATTTATCGGATAAACACAAGGAATTTGGTTCTGGCTGATGGTATCTCTGTAGTATAAATATCTCATATAAATATCTGCTCTACTGCTGTAAATCTCGACCCTGACTGAGGAGCACAGTACCTAACACATGCCCCCTCCGACACATGTGTAGCAGCCACTTCTTTTCACCTGCATTAGGTGGGCAGGGATCAGTATGGCGTACTGAGAGTCACGCACTGCTCTCCGCTATTCACCATCTGTGTCATGCGGTGTCTCGACCAGCCAGCAGAGGCCGCTATTGCAGCAGTACATTTACATTTTCAGTATTTCACAGACACTTTTATCCAAAGCGACTTACAGTACTGTGACAGTATACAATCTAAGCAAATGAGGGTTAAGGGCCCTGGCAACCTGGCAGTGGTGGGGCTTGAACCAGCAACCTTCTGATTACTGGTCCAGTACCTAAACGCTAGGCTACAGCTGCCTGTAATGAGGAATCCCTTCAGCCCATTAGAACTTAAGATCATAAGATCCACTTTCCCACAGAATCCTTATTTTCTTCCTACTTCTTAATACTTGCCAGTGGGTGGATTAGCAGATCTAAATTCCCTCTAGGTTTGAGTCTGTCTGTCAATGTGGTATTTCTTCTTTGCATCTAGCTTTTTTCCTGGGTGGATCTGAATCCCCCTTGACCCTGATCAGGACTAAGCAGTAAGTGAGAGTTAGCAGTTATAAATGAGAACCTGCAGAATGGGTCTCCAGCTGAGAGCGGAGGAGCTCATGAACACCATGCCCACTCTGGAGACGGTAGCGGGAGAAGCATTGTCCATGTTGTGCACCTCAAACACCAGCTTACAGCTCGGGGACATAGGGATCCGGTCACCGTTCGCCAGGGTCAGAGTTTTGTTGTCGTCCAGCACCGAGTTCAGGTTCTCGATCCAGATGGCGTCTACTGGCCCATCCAGCACAATCCAGATGTTTTCTCCTGAATAAAGAATAAATACATGATGTGCAGTGTGCAGTGCTCATTCTGAGGGAGTGAAAACATTTACAAAGCCTAAAGATAATAATTGAATAATATTAATGTCATGTTTAATACATGAGCTGCAGTTATGTGTTTGTACTGGTTTATGCTGCTACTTCAAATACAGCAAAGAATCCTGGGGGTTTTAAAGCCTGAAGTTGTTAATTTTTCTCACTTCAGACCAGAACAATGGTTCACTCTGCCCTTCAAATGGCTGATAACTTTGGAAGAGTTTTTAAAACCCAGCTCATGCTCACCCTTTTTAGTTCTGAGAGTTTTCCTCCACAGGGTGGAGAAGATCCCGTCGGTCCAGTCGTTGGTAGCGGCGTCCAGACGGCCGAACATCTGGGGCGCGGTGATGGCTTTGGGGTTCATCCTCATCTCTCTGTGAGCAGCGCCGCACTCTGTCATGGCGCGCATGAGGATGTTAATGGCGGTCGTCTTTCCGGCTCCGCTCGGGCCGAGGGTCATCAGGCCGTGACGCACCCGCGACGCCTCGTATAACTGCCGGAAACATTTACAAAACGTAAACAGGTGATTATAGTGTAGTCATGATCATCGGTTCTGGTTTCACTGATGTAATGGAACTGACTGTGGGGTGAGTTAGATGCTTGTTATTAGTAGTTAATGCATATAGAGGCGGTATATTTATTTATGGGCGCTTGGGTGGCCACTATGCCAGGATCCAGGGTTCAAATCCCTAGTGGTGCACACAGACTTTACTGGCAATGTCTGGGGGTAAACAAGGCCCTGGCATCCTCACACACATATACACACACACACATATACAGTATATATATATATATATATATACTGTACATACACACATACATCCTCACACACATATACACACACACACACACATATACAGTATATATATATATATATATACTGTACATACACACATACACACACACATACATACACACATACATACACACACACATATACACACACACACATATACAGTATATATATATATATTAGGGCTGTCAAACGATTAAAATTTTTAATCGCGATTAATCTCAGAATTTCATATAGTTAATCGCGATTAATCGCATTAAAAAAAAATCTGTGTAAATGTTATAGAAAACAAGGATTTTTATGTGAAATGTTACAATTAAAATGGTGAACACATTTTATGCTAAATGTACTGATGTTAAAAACTGCTGGGACAAGAGAAAACTGTAAGGGAGTTTTATTCACTCACATACTAGGCAGTAAATGTCAGATTGTAGGTTAGAATTTCTCCATCAGCAAACATTGTAGATCAGCGGTGCTTTAGGTGGGATAAGGCGTAGTTATTGTATCAGACTTGTCTGTGGTTGTATCGTGACGATGGTTTGATGGACGTTTCTACACGAAGTGAGTGTGTTTTGACCCTTTGGGGCTTCCATAGTTCATGAACTAACGTGCTCGACTCAGCTTTCCGGTATTCGGTACAGAAGAAGAAGTTAATTAAGTGTAATAAAGTGTTCTGCTCCCGACAACTTGTGAATATAGCGTGTATTTATTTCTTTATTATGCAAGTGCATCACTACCACGATCGGTTACATTATGTTAACAAACCGCAAATGAACAACGGTGGCAAGTCCGACATTAAAACGTTTGTTCTACCAGTCAAGTCTCAACATGAACTAGAATTTGCGTTAATGGCACTAATTTTTTTAATCGCGTTAAATTGAGGTCGCGTTAATGCGTTATTATCGCGTTAACTTCGACAGCCCTAATATATATATATATATATATATACTGTACATACACACATACACACACACATACATACACACATACATCCTCACACACATATACACACACACACATACACACATACATCCTCACATACATCCTCACACACATATACACACACACACATATACAGTATATATATATATATATATATACTGTACATACACACATACATACACACACACATACATCCTCACACACATACACACATACATCCTCACACACATATACACACACACACATATACAGTATATATATATATATATATATACTGTACATACACACATACATACACACACACATACATACACACACACATACACACACAGACACACATATACAGTATATATATATATATATATATATACTGTACATACACACATACATACACACACACATACACACATACATACACACACACATACATACACACACACATACACACACAGACACACATATACAGTATATATATATATATATATATATATATATACTGTACATACACACACACATACACACATACATCCTCACACACATACACACATACATCCTCACACACATATACACACACACACATATACAGTATATATATATATATATATATATATATACTGTACATACACACATACATACACACACACATACATACACACACACATACACACACAGACACACATATACAGTATATATATATATATATATATATATATATATATACTGTACATACACACATACATACACACACACATACATACACACACACATACACACACAGACACACATATACAGTATATATATATATATATATATATATATATATATATATACTGTACATACACACATACATACACACACACATACACACATACATCCTCACACACATATACACACACACACATATACAGTATATATATATATATATATATATATATATATATACTGTACATACACACATACATACACACACACATACATACACACACACATACACACACAGACACACATATACAGTATATATATATATATATATATATATATATACTGTACATACACACACACATACACACATACATACACACACACATACACACATATACAGTATATATATATATATATACTGTACATACACACATACATACACACACACATACACACATACATACACACACACATACACACACATACACACATATACAGTATATATATATATATATATATACTGTACATACACACATACATACACACACACATACACACACATACACACATATACAGTATATATATATATATATATATACTGTACATACACACATACATACACACACACATACACACATACATACACACACACATACACACACAGACACACATATACAGTATATATATATATATATATATATACTGTACATACACACACACATACACACATACATACACACACACATACACACATATACAGTATATATATATATATATACTGTACATACACACATACATACACACACACATACACACATACATACACACACACATACACACACATACACACATATACAGTATATATATATATATATATATATACTGTACATACACACATACATACACACACACATACACACACATACACACATATACAGTATATATATATATATATATATACTGTACATACACACATACATACACACACACATACACACATACATACACACACACATACACACACAGACACACATGTTCAGGTGAGTTTACCTGTATGAGCTTGAGGTTCCACGGCGGGTGATTAACGATTCCTGCTTGTTGCACTTGTGTGGCGACTGCAGCCTGCAGCTCAGCGTAGGTGCTGTTATCCAGCTGAATCCCAGGAAACAGGTCACTGATCAGACTGAGAAACAGAGGCTCGTCTTCATCCACCTGTAGCAGCACAAGCAGGGTGCATGAAGATCCCCAAAACCAGGAGCACAACGTGGGTCCTTTCCGTGGCGTCATTTAGTACTGATACTGCAATGGTTACGGTTCTCACCAGTTTGGAGAGGTTCATGTCACGCAGAACCCTCATCACGATGCTGGACTCAGAGTCTGAGGGTCGAGCCCGTTTCTCAGCTCCCAGAGTCCTCAAAACCGACAGAATGTTCCTCAACCCAAAATCATAGTGAACCTACAGAGAGAGAAGAGTTTATACATGAATATTCTGATTTACATTCTTAACAACAAGTGAACAGAATTATATACAATCCAGTATGAAAAAAAAAAATCCTTATTTATATTCTGTAACTGTTCACTGATCAACTCTAACTGACCAGATTTATTTGATCTTCTGGCTGCTCCATATTCGTGGTCACCACAGCAGATCTGGTGTGTGTACAGTCTTTACACTGGATGCCTTTTTTTATTTTATCTTGGCTTGGGACCGGCAGTGAATGCACCCTGACGAGTGCACCTCTCAATGGCTAGGCTGTTCAGCCCCCAATTCCAAATCCCCCAAGGCATAGCCAATTATATCTGTATCTGGATGCCCGACCGGCCGATAGCACCAAGGATCTCAGTGTTAGTGGCTCAGCGCAATTTACCACGAATGCTTTAATCACTTTTATCATTATTGTTTCTTTTTTATTATTTACCACTTTATCCTTTATCCAGGTCAGGGTCACGGTGGGTCCACTTTTTTAGGAGTCACTGGGCGCAATGCAGAAACACACCCTGGTCAGAAACGAACCCTCGGCCACCTTTAGCTTTGAGACATGGTCAATCATGTCTGTATGTAGACGTCCAACAGCAGCGCCGATTTAAACCCTGGATCCCAGCGGTAGTACGCTACGCCCGCGGAATTTACCCCTGCACCACCTGAGCGCCCATTTTGTTATTAATTATAATACAAACTGTATGAAAATATGTTTGATTTAACTACAAGCAAGCATTCAACATCTGAATTTGATCTCACAGATACACCACTGATCAATAATGAAACTGGATGAACTGCACATGCTCAGTACACTGCTGAGTCAGGAAGGCTGCGCGTTCCATCCACCTTTAATAATTAGGATGGGTGTTTCCATACTTTTGGCCATTTGGTGTGTGTTTGCTGACATGTACCTGCTTCGTGAGCTGCTCCTCACACAGTTTATAAAGCACAAAGAACTTCTGAGCCAGTATAACGTTCTCGATGAAACCACAGCTGGCCAGTTTGACTCTCATGATGATCTGAAACACAGAGGGTTCGCTTAGCTGAGCTTCTACAGAAGGGAAATGAGTTCACGTACCAGTACCAGTGTATAAAAACCTCACCTGTCTGTCAGGAACCATCATAGAAACGGTCCTGAACTGCACCTTTAGATTTTCGGGCAGTTCCTGGCGACCGGCGTAGCCCGGGTTCTATAACAAGACACATTAGTTTAAAGTAAAGGACGCCTTTAATCCTGCCCGTGTCATTCACTGTGTTTCTTATATTACTGTTCTTACATGACTGAAATGTCAATGTTGTGTTGAATGTATTTGGGCAAGATGTTGATGACACAACGTTCACTTACTCCATGTCCATTTTTATCTAATGATTGGCTTTTTATACCAAACAATCAAAGGTGCTAAAATATGGACCACACGTGTATATTTGAACATCTGTAAATACGTTACCATGGTAATAAAGAGTCCGAATTCGGGGTTCAGATCCACACAGTCTCCGTCGGTGAAGAGGAACTGAGCTTTGCGCTCTTTGCGAGCGCTCAGGACGATGTGGATCTGCTGTGCAGCGACCGACAGCACGGGCAGGTCGATCCTGTTAAACTCATCGAAGCATCCCCAGGACCCAGACTGAGCCAGACCTAACAGAAAGTCCTTTATTAGAGTGGATATACGTGATCGTTTTATCCTCAGTACCATTCTGAATAAAATCTGGACTGATGGCACACTCAGATACGTCTCTTTAATACAGACTTATTCTGCTGTTACACACTATATGGTCAAAAAGTGTGGACACCCCTCCTAATCATTACGTTTACATGTTTCTCTATACACAATACTAAGAGTGGTAAAAATGCTATATGCTATAATGTTATGCTATAAACATTTAGACAACATTCTGGGGAAGGTCCCTTCCTGTTCCAGTATGACTATTCTTCTGTGAACTATGCACAAAGGTTAAAGTCTCTGGTGTGGAAGAATTCAAGTATCATGTAAATCAGAGTTTTTCAAACTTTTTTTTAAACGTCTCACATGTTCTCTATGTCATGATTTTTACAGCAAGCCAGGCCACACAAACAATGCATTAAAACAAAACACAAAACAAATAATACTTCATTAATAAAAATGGTAGCAATCTGGTCCCACTGTGGTCTACGAGATGTAACGTAAAGCCTTCACAAGGGGGCGTTCTTGTACAAGTTAATTTCTGTTAATCTTTTCTCTGCAACCCATTTTTTTGGCTCCCCCGATGTAGAACACCCTGAGCTCAATCTCACTGAACACAAGTGAGCAAAAACTGGAATGTTGATTGTAAGCCAGGTCTTTTCACCCAACATTTACCTACATGGACACAAATTTCCACATGCACACTACCAAAATCGTATAGAAAGGCAAGTCCATATTAAATCTAATGAGTTTGGAACGGGTAACCAATACGCTCAGGGTCAGGTGTCCATATACTTGTTGACCTATAGTGTAGCGCCGTGTTGACTGACTAAATAAAATCACCTTTATAAATCCTGCCCAGTCCTCTGAAGTCCATCTGGTCGGAGCAGTTAAAGACCACGACGTACTTCCCCAGGCAGCGGCCCATGTCTTTGGTGGTTTCGGTTTTGCCCGTCCCAGCCGGACCAGCAGGAGCTCCGCCCATACTCATACCTAACGCCTGAGCTAAGGTAATGTAACACCTGGGAGAAAAACATTATTGTTATTTCTATTGAATGTACACGAGGACCTCCTAAAGGACGAGTAGAAGCACCTGTCTGTAAGAGGAGTGATGACCAGCCTGTCCGTGCAGCCTAAAAACTCGTTCTGATAGATGAAGTCGACGTCCGTGATCGACACTGCGACGTGATCCTGATCCTCCCGGAAATAAAATCTGCTCTGCTTCAGCCATTCAAAGTCACCGAGGGACCTGATGTTCATTTTCACCTAACAAGCACAGGGCTACGGTTAATTCTATTCCTGATACAGACTACAACTGCGCTTTAACCTTGTATTTATTAGTATATAAAATAATAACACGCTGGTAAGGATTTACTGACGCTAGACAAAGTAAACATTCATGTTTGTATGGAATATAAAATGGGTGGGTAAAAAAGTGTGATGCTTTTTTGAACAGATAACATCACAGAGAGGAAAGAGATTTATTTCATCGTAAACTACGTGTGTGTGTGTGTGGTGTGTGCACACAACCCAAAATTCCTTATAATGGTCCTAACAACAACTGGCCGGTCAGAAAATGATCCAGAAGGAAGATCTGAGCCACCGTTTGTTCCGCACTGCTCGGTTGGGTGGAAAATCTTCTTATACACAGAAAAATTCATGAACGGATTTCAATGCTTGATATAAAACTCAAAGTAACATGTCTAGATGATTAAATGTTTTCAAAACATCTTCTGACTCCATTTTTACCTTTTTTGCCCAAGACTGTACAACAAAAATATAAAAAATGATGATAAACAATGATGTTAATTTAATAACTCTCTTTTTATAAGCCAGAATATAAAGATATAAAGATAAAATGAAAGGACTGGGTGCTCGGGTGGTGCAGAGGTCTATCACACTCATGCTGAGATCCAGATTCGAACCTCAGCGGTGCGAGGCGTCTACACAGATATAATTAGCTATGTCTAAGGAGTGTGGGGATAGCTGAAGTCCTGAGATGGGTGGGTTCCGGTGAAAGCGAGCCCACAGCGACCCTGACCAGGATAAAGATGCTGATAAACATGCCATAAAAGGAATCACGTGATTACAGAAGTCATATTCTTACCAAATCATTAAAAATGTCTCTCTGATGGACGTGGATTGTAACCAGCGTCTCAAACTTAACACGCTCGAACTTGGACAAGTCGTGAGTCGTCTGTGCTATCAGCGTGTTCAGCAGATCCAGAAACTTCTGGTTTGTCACAGACATGACCCTCTTGTCCTTCTTGGCATTCTGCAGTGCCTCCTCTGAGTCTCGAGTCCAGAGCATCTGAATGCCCAGCAGGCCCACCTGAAGGAGAGGAACATCACCGGTGCATGTATTTTTAAGGCTGTGCTATATGTTATACGCATTGTTATGATACGCACGCTCTGAGCTGTTGCGTACCTGAGCTTGGACCTGGTTAAGGAAGGTGAGGAGCTGGAAGTCGGGCTCATTAATCTGCAGCTGAGCTGCTTTTATGACTGAGTGCAGTGAGGCTTGCTGTTGCACCAGTAACTCTCCCAACCAGAGTTCCACAGGACCGCGCGCCATTACTGGTTTGTCCAGCTGGTAAACACACACAGCACATCAGAGCAGCTCCATCCAAATCAATTATCATAATCAACACAGAAATAAAAACTTTATTACTGGTTCTTCCTCTTAGTGAGTAGGATGTATATATAATGTATATATAAAATACCACACCACTAGAGGTGCACTGTTTATCTCTATCATCAATTTATTTCATTAACTCACAGGTTGCGAGAGTCTTTACTTCAGATCGTTCATTAAAAAATGTCATAACATAACATCAAATAAGGTAAGAGGCAACTGGATCTACACTGTATGGCCAAAAGTATGTGGACACCTGACCATGAGCTTGCAAAACGCCTCACTAAGGGCAGCTGTAGCCTAGTGGTTAAGGTACTGGACCAGTTACCAAATGGTCACTGGTTTAAGCCCTACCACCGCCAGGTTGGCACTGTTGAGCAAGGCCCTAACCCCTAATTGCTTAGACAATACACTGTCTAAAATAAAGTGACTTTTTCAGGTAGAACAGTCGCTTTACTAAGAAGCTTCTAGGGTTAGACTTTGTGGTATGTCTATGGGAATTTGTGTCCATTCAGTAGTACAGATGATGGCAGCATGTGAAGTTTCATTAAATTGAGCTTTTCTTCATGTAGGGGGACAGTCATGCTGGAACAGGAACAGGAAAGAGAAGTCCCTAAACTGTTGCTGCAAAGTTGAATTCATGACTTCTTGTATAATTGATTTATTACACATGTTATAGATTGTTGTGCCTAAAACACATTAATTAAAAGATTAGAAGGGGCGTCCCAATACTTTTGTCTATATAGTGTTTTTAACACAACAATAAAATAGAATAGAATGCCTTTATTTGTCATATATACATATACACACGTACAGAACGACTAAATTCTTTCTTCGCATATCACGGCTTGTTTCGGAAGCTTGGGTCAAAGCTGGGGTCAGCCATCGTACAGCGCCCCTAGAGCTGAGAGGGTTAAGGGCCTTGCTCAAGGGCCCAACAGTGGCTGCATGGCAGAGCCGGGATTCGAACTCTCAAGCTTTCAGTTGACAGCTTAAAACTCCACCCACTAGGCTCCCACTGTCCCAGCCTCACCTACCGTTGCCCTTTATAATCCTGGCTGATCACTAACTACGACTGATCTCTATTTGACGTGATAAGATGAAGGATTTTGGAAACATCACCCACCCCTACTTCTCATCTGTACTCTGTTCCCCTGTGTGTGTGGAAATAAATACAACCGCACACTTCTGAGCTCCAGCTGATACGTACGGGTACTTTCTCGCCCTCCTGAGAGATCACCGCCAAAATCTTGTCGTAGTCCTTGACATGAAACTCCACCTCACTGACGTTGTCGAACACTCCCAGGAGATGAGCCTGCAATCACGAGTGCAAAGATGGTTATGAAGCTGGACTGACGTGGAGAGCGTTTATACTGGTGCGCCGCTCGTACCTGGATGGTGTGAGAGTCACTGGCTTGTCCGAGGATTTCCAGTAAAGCAGGATCGGACACAAAGAAAAAGCGGGGGAACTGCAGTCGTTTCTTTTCCAGGTAGCTGTACAGAAACAGGTGAAGCCTGATGATGCAGATGTTTTGAGACAGCTGCTGTCACATGTGCTTAGATAAAGCCTCACTAATGCACGGTAATAATACAGGGTTTTGGGATGAGGGATGTGTGGACAGTGAGGAAAATAATAATGTGAGTGTTTTTGTTTGTTTGTTAGCATCAAATCAGTGATTTGCTGACATTTTCTACATTCAATTAAATAAATAAATTAATTAATTAAAAAATAAATAGGACATTTGCTTTGAATTGTATGTCCAGGTTTAGTTAGTTAGCACTGATCTAGTGATTTATCATGTAAAAGACATGGCTCACACTGTGTTCATGCCTACACAGATGCATGCTATATGGCCAAAAGTATTTGGACCGTGAGCGTGTTAGACATCCTATTTACATTTTCAGCATTTAGCAGACGACTTCATCCAAAGCGACTTACAGTACAGTCTACAGTCTGAGCAATTGAGGTTTAAGGGCCTCGCTCAAGGGCCCAACAGCAGCACCCTGGCAGTGGTGGGGCTTGAACCAGCGATCTTCTGGTTACTAGTCCAGTACCCTAAGCGCCAGGCTACGGCTTGCCCTATCTAGTGACCTCTGTGTGATATTTTAGCTCGAACAACAGCCTCTGTTCTGAAGTATGGGAATTTGTGCCCACTCAGTGATAAGAGCATTAGTACGACTGGGCATCGATGTTAATGTTCTGGTTCATCCCAGAGCTGTTGAGTGGGGCTGAGGTCAGAGCTCTGTGCAGGACACTGGAGCTTCTTTGCGCAGTCATGCTGGAACAGAAAGGACCTTCCCTAAACTGCTGCTGCACAGTATTATAGTTTTATATCATGAATTTCAGCGGTTGTGTCTGAAACATGTGAATCATTTGAATAATAAGAAGGGGTGAAACCAGAGTTCTGCAGACCTAGGTTTGATCCGTGCCTTTGGTCAATGGGCAATATATAAGCTGGTTCAAGCTACACCACTGCCACTTGTTGCTTGATATACATCCACCATGAGAAGTTTTGTATGTTCTTCGCTTGTCCATATGGGTTTTCTTCTGCCCTGAAATAGATCGACACCCTGTACAGTGTGGGGCTGTGTTCATACCCTGTGAGAGATTTCTGGCAGAGTTCAAGCTGCTCCTGCAGGTGAGGTAGAAGCTGGCTCATGGTCTCATCTCCCACGCAGCACTGCACCACACTGGGGATCTCATGGGCTCTCTGCATGATCTTTATCCATAATTTATCGATGTTCTGGAAGCGCTTCGCTTCCTACAAGGTAATAATACGTAAATGAAGCAGTTCATGATTACAGGTGAGTAAACATACAGGCTGCAGATTAATGATGTACCTGTGGAAGCTGCTTGGCAATGTCTCCACCCACAAACACGGCCTCCAGGTACACCCACAGGTTCTGAACAAGCAGCCACTGCTCGATGATGTCTGATGATGTGGAGAGCTTAAAAACCCAGTTCTGGATGTCTTTCTTAAAAGGAGTGTTGTATCTATGTACAGAGAAATCAAACAGAGATTACCAGTCGCTGCCACATCTATTCACCTGCCAGTGGCTGAGTCTCATATAGTGCTGCCACGCTAAGCAAATCATGAGCAACGCTAGTGCAGGTGCTTCGGCCAGACAACGAAGGGCACAACCGTACAGCTGCAATGAAACCTAATGTGCCTGTTGGTTGCCCAGCCAGGTTGGTAGCACCACTGCCTGGGATTGAAACAAACTGGTTCGATCGATTACAGCTGTGAGTGTTGGGTTGTGTCCCTTCCTTAAAAAGAGTTTTTTACTAGTCAAGTAAAGTCACATTTATTTATATAGCGCTTTTTACAATAAACATTGTCTCAAAGCAACTTTACAAAGTCCGGGACCAACAGATCAAAAACCCCTATTGAGCAAGCCGAGGGCCACAGTGGCAAGGAAACCTCCCTTAAAAATACAGGAAGGAACCTTGAGAGGAACCAGACTCAGCAGGGACCCCCGTCCTCTTTGGGTGGCCTGGAGGATACTTTAAATAAATAGAATTTACACAAATCGTACAAACACAAAATTAAATTGAACTACACAGTTTCATTTCATTTTTACCATTGCTTTATCCTGGTCAGGGTCTTGGTGGGTCCTGGAAATATCAGGCGCAATGCAGTAACACACCCCCGACAGGACGACGATCCATTGCAGGGTCCTGGCTACCCCCCACCTCAGGCATAGCCAATCATGCCTGTATGTAGACGCTGAACTGACCGATAGCACTGAACCCTGGATGCCAGTGGTAGTAAGCGAGCATTATTTACCATACTTTATTTACCATCATTTATTTGATAATTTCCTTATTTTTTATTTTATTCTACTCTATTTTCATTTACTGTATTTACTCTACTTACACTGTACTGGAGCTGCTGTAACACTCGAATTTCCCCCATGGGGATCAATAAAGGAATCTTATCTTATCTTATTTACCCATGTGCCACCCACACAGAGCGCCCACTACACAGTTAAATAAACTTTAGTTTGATTAATTAAGTTCAATGAAATACTAAACTAATTTACCCTATAATGAATCTGTAGAATCATCAGAATTATGACTTGCACCCCTCAATCTACCAAAATTACCATAACAAAGAAAGTTTTATGTGCATTATGACTATGCTCCAGTGTTTAAACAGACAGAAGTCATCACTGTTTTATTTGTTTAAGCTTGCTAAGCTTACTGAACCCCTATACATCCGTATAAAGGAGAATAGTCTCTATATTTAAACTTCATCAAAGCAATGGTCAAAGCAATACCAAAAAATCTACAAAGTGCTAGTCTAGACTGTTATTTCTAATGAGAACATCAGTGTGTGAGACATGAACAGAACCTGATGAAACTTACCTGTTGCTTAGAAGTGATCCAAGCACCATCAGACTGTCCTCCATGGCAGTGATGATTTCTGCCGTCTCAGCTCCTTTAAGCATCAGCTCTCCTCTGCCTTTAAAAGCCATAAATGTGAGCAACTGACTGTACCATAAATCAACCACCTGTGCCAGCTTGGCCTCGATATCCTTCTCCTTTACTGCTGAGATGCAGATGTCCTAGTGTGAGGAGAAAAGTAAGGTCATCATTATAACACAAGTCTCTTTCAAACCCTGGTTAGACTAAGCATGACTTTAGCACAGGGATAGCTTAAATGAACCCAAAACAATGTATGTCATCTAAAGAGCAAAAGACACCAGTATGTACATACACTGACCAGGCATAACATTATGATCGCTGACAGGTGAAGAGAATAACACTGATTATCTCTTCATTATGGCACCTGTTAGTGGGGGGGGGGGGGGGGGGGGGGTGTATTAGGCAGCAGGTGAAAATTTTATCCTGAAAGTTGATATAAAAAAAAAAACGGGCGAGCGTGAGGATCTGAGGGAATTTGACAAAAGCCAAATTGTGATGGCTAGACAACTGGGTCAGAGCATCTCCAAAACTGCAGCTCTTGTGGGGTGTTCCCGTTCTGCAGTGGTCAGGAACAGTGGTAAACCGGCGACAGGGTCATGGGTGGCCAAGGCTCATTGATGCACGTGTGGTCGGATCCAACAGACGAGCTCCTGTAGCTGAAACTGCTGAAGAGGTTCATGCTGGTTCTGATAGAAAGGTGTCAGAATACACAGAGCATCACGGGTTGTTGTGTATGGGGCAGCAGAAGGGGGGCCAATATTAGAAAGGCGGTCATAATGTTATGACTGATCAGTGTCTACATACACAGAGCCTCAGTGTAGCATTACCTCTATGTCTTCTTTGTGTTTCAGCAGTGGGGCCTCCATTATGTTTTGAAGGCAGAACGTGTCCGAATCCACGTGAAACTTGTGCTGCGTCAGGTCAGCGATGCGTTCCCAGTGTCTCTGCTTCATCGCTCTGTGAGCCATCATCTCCAGGAGAGGGCACGACTCGCTGAAGTCATCGATCCTTTTCTTCAGATCTAAAAACGCCTGCCAGTCTCTCAGTCCTTTAGGGAGCTTTCGGCATCTGAGTACAATTCAAAACACACAGGAGTTCTTACAGTTCTGAGAGGAGCTGCTGCTGTAACACTGTGCAAGAGTCGCGACGGTTACCTGGTTTGGAATTCTGAAAGCTCCGTGTTGATCTTTTCAATATCCACTTCGGTCCAGAGGATTTCGTAATAGCCGCTGATCTTATTCATGACCGCATCGTAGAGGCCGTACAGCTTCTGAAGAAGCCCGAGCTCTTTCCTAGTTTCAATAACATAAGAGAGAGGAACACCATTATAATAGAATAGAAAAGTGACACGGGAATAATACAGAATTGTATGCATGTTTTAGGCCAATCAGCAGTGAGCATCATCATGTTTCTGGAGAGTGTTTACCAGACAGTGACAGACTGTAATTACCGAGCTTTCTGTAGAACATCATATTCAGTGACGGGCAGGCCGAACAACTGTTCTCCAGAAGAATATGTGGTGAACTTCCTCCACAGGTTATCAAACCCAGTCTGAGATCAATATCAGAGCACGTTTAAGGTGGAATAAAATTATATTTAATATAAAATGGTTAGATGTACAGTCGGCATTAGTCTGGCTGATTTATATATATATAATATTTTGTTTATGCATTTTCTCCCTTTTTCCCCCCTTTTAGCGCGTACGATTGCCCGATTGTGTCACGCTTCCTCTCCACCAATGCTGACCCCCGCTCTGACTGAGGAGAAAGAAGCTACCACACGCCCCCTCCGACAAGCGGGCAGCAGCGGTATGCATCTTAACACCTACACTTTGACGAGTGCAATGCGGATCAGCACTGTGTACGGAGAGACACACCCTGACAGTACTCTTTTCCCATCTCTGTGCAGGTGCCATCAATTAGCCAGCAGAGGTCGTAATTGCATCAGTTATGAGAGAGAGTCCCTATCCGGCTTAATCCCACCTGAGTTATATTCCTAAGTATTGATTACAGTAAGTTTTTGAAACAGTTATAATACATTTGCTTTTGAGTGCATGTCTGGGACCACCTAATGTCACATGAATAATATTTATAAGTATAAACGAGCCGAGGTGTGAGAGATTTATATAGAAAGAATAATGAATAAAAGCATTTTGAATTCTGCATCTGTCATACCTGGAAGATTTGAAGTCTGATGCTGGCCTCCTCAGGTGAAATGCCTGAAACATTCGGGCCTTCCTGATATCAGACAGACAAGGAACCATATATGAATCGCTAAGTGTCATACAACAGGTTATTAAAGCAATAAGCCACGAGAGGCCGTACGTTACTGTGATTTTAGCACGGGGATGACGTTTTTGGTACGACGCGAAGCGGAGTGGCTTATTGCTTTTATAAAACGGCGGTCAACATAAAATATAATAAATGATGTGAGGCGGTCATAGGTGTGAGTTTATCGGGGATTTTACAACGGCTTCGAACGCGGCTCAGCCAATCAGATTTTAGGACCGGAACTATCCGTTTTATAATAATATTCTTATGATCGGCTTTCTTCTATTTATTCTAATCTAATGTGATTCTCACACACTTTGGTCGGTTAATATCACTGGTTCAGTTTTAAATTCACAAAACCATACCAAAGCCACAGCCTAAAGTGACTCGAGGACAAAAAAGCTTATATGAGAGCAGAAACACTGAGAACACAGAGACAGACACAAGCACAAACAAAACAAAAACGTCTGGGCAGCTCCGCCAGCAAGTGTAACTCAGACGATCACTGCAGGAACCAGACAGGGGAAGTGAGAAAACCATCAGCAGCAAACAACCAGAAAGATGACATGCCACACAAGGACAAAACTCAAACCAGACAATTATCTGTACATAGTTGCTGCTTGTTCAGATCTTTGGCTAGTTAATTTAACCTGTCTGTTTTTTTGTCCAGATATTTTTTTTATTATGGCCGGGTGGTGTTTAAACTTTAGTTTGTCTTTATTTTAACAATGACTAGTGACAAATACAAAAGCAGAAACATCAGAGGTGACAAAACATATTCACTTAATAATGTTTATTATTCTTATATTTGCTCCTTTAATAGATTAATTGTGTAGGTATAATTACTTTGTAATTGAAGCTGCTTGCTTATATACAGAAGAATTAACTTTTAAATACATTTCAATAGTTCTTAAATAAATATGTACTTGTTTTATTTGCACATCATGCTTAAAGAAAGTGTTTCAGTTTATCTGCTAGTCAGTGTCTCATTGTCTGCTGTTTACTTCAAACAAAAAATAAGATGATTTATTTAGTCAATTGCATTATTCTATTCCCGAACTCACTTAAATCCCTGCACCCTTACAATTAGATGGACTCGGGTCTGAAACAAAAGTGTCAGTGTGGCCCTCAGGAATGAGTTGATTGCTCACCGTTTCATACTTCTGGCCGAAAGTCATCAAGTCATTCTGAAACGTGCCGACTGATTCCAGGAGATTCTCTTTCAACTTGGGCTGCGCACTGACCAGTTCATGCTGGACTGCTCTCTGTGTAGGGGTTTTATATAAAAAACACATTAGACTTCATCTAAATGCTGTCCCTTCGTCTCCCACATGTTTCATTAAAACACCAGAATATGTAACATGGTTTTAGAAAGAACAGAGGACTCGATTTCAAAGCAACGCTTTAAATGGTCTATAAGGAGTTTGGTATGTTTTCCACAAACATATCTCATGCAAGTAAATGAGAGGGTAAGGTAGTCAGGGATGCCTGGTGATGCACTGGCACACTGTTTAGATGTATTTCCTGGGTAATACTATACTACTGGGTATAACTATACACTGGCAAGGCATAACATTATGACCACTATCAGGTGAAGAGAATAACACTGATTATCTCTTCATCACAACACCTGTTGGGGGGGGGGGCATATTAGGCAGCAAGTGAATGTTTTATCCTCGAAGGTTACATTTCAGGGCCAAATTGTGATGGCTAGACGACTGGGTCGGAGCATCTCCAAAACCGCAGCTGTTGTGGGGTGTTACCGGTCTGCAGTGGTCAGGAACAGTGGTAAACCCGGCGTCAGGGTCATGGGCGGCCAAGGCTCATTGATGCACGTGTGGAGCGAAGGCTGGCCCGTGTGGTCCGATCCAACAGACGAGCTACTGTAGCTCAAACTGCCGAAGAAGTTCATGCCGGTTCTGATAGAAAGGTGTCAGAGTCGACGGGTCAGGGCTGTTTTGGCAGCAAAAGGGGGACCAACACAGTATTAGGAAGGTGGTCATAATGTTACGCCTCATCGGTGTATATATTTCATATAAGCTGGACTGCAGTTAATAACACACTACTAAACACATTACTTAGACCTAGGGCATCACCAGCAGTGTTTTCACTGCTTTCCAGAGCCACGGTGACCCTGACCAGAATGGATAAATGATTGAATAAATGTTTAAATGAAGGAAGAATCAGCCATGAATCATCTGTGATGGATCTTTCATAAAGACAGACACTGTGGAATCTGAGTTGAGAATGAGGAACGTACCTCTTTGGACTGCAGTTTAGCAAAAGAGTATCTTAGTGTATCCACACCCTCGGCCTCCTCCTTCGTCACTTCCACTTCAAACTTGTTTAGTATAGAATAGGCTTCCTAAAAACATCACTAATCAATTTCATGTCTAAAATAAACCATAGATTAGTAAGATAAGGATGAGAAATATGGCTTATCATTATGTCGGACCTCGATGGGCCCCATGGTCATGTCCATTATAATTTCTGAGTCCCGGATATTGGACAGGGCTTCCATAGCGAATCTCACGTCGTCCAGGTCAGCTATAGGGCGTGAGAGTTTTTTTTGCTGCTCACTAATGAAAGCGATCATGTCCATCAGCTTCTTCTTGTATTCCTTTTGTACGTACTTGCACAGCATCAGTTTCCAGGCTTTCGCTTCCACACTCAGGGACATCTTCAGTGGAGCTACAGACATCACCAACACAAACAACAAGCATGTGAATAAATGAAGCAACACTGTAAAATTCTGTAGGATTTAAGGTTATGACTTCAGAGTCTGAGCTGAACCAGCCGTATGCACAGAAGACGTGGAATAGGCGTACCTGGCACATCCCAACCCTAACTTCAATCCACCTATTTTTTCAATATTTAACAGTGCAATATAATTATATTAAACAAAACCAGTGATGCACTGCAGCTTTGATGACATTAATGTGCCATTTTTCACACATAACACATAAAAACCTCAACTGTAATAGCTAATGTGAATATTTGGTATTATTTTACCTGTTGACAATTCCATTCCACCTAAAACGACGATGGGCGTGATGTCCGCGATCTCCTGTTCAACCGTTTCATAGTGTAAAATTTGCTCCTTTATCAGGTATAGGTCGGGGTTGCTACTGATGAATTCCTGACAGAAAACACAAACATGCGTTTATGATTTCATATTAAACAAATGTACACTGTTATAGTGATGTCTTTAAAATGTGATTCTTCAAAATTTGGGTGTTTATTCCACTTATAATCACCATTTACAAACTATTTTCAATCCTCCTTAACAATGTAAAAAACTCCAGCAGAATATCACATTCTATCTGTAACAAGTCCATCTACTGGGAGCTATAATATGGCTAACAGAGGGGGCATGAAGGCGCAGATCAACAGCAGTCACCCGTCACTCCAGTAGGAAGTGTTTCCATTCATCATGGTTTCTTATTCACAGATTTGTCGGCTCCTCAATCATGAGGCCGGCACAATATTTGGAAACACCTGCCGCCTGAGTATTACTGTTGTATTACCGCTGTATTACACCTAACAAAATGTAAACATAACATGATCTATTCAGGTGGCACATCGGTGCCGCTGAGAAAGTGAGAGCTGCACAGTGACATGGACTGATGACCTGGGTTTGATCTAATCAATGTCTGTGACAAATTTAACATGTTGTAATTGTTTATCCAAGTCCAGTAGTTTTGTCCGTTTTACATTAATAAGTTGAGTTGAGTGTTGAGCTACCTTGACTTGGTCGTCTCGGTCCTGATCCCAGATTACTTTGAAGGCTCTGAACTGACTGAGCACATCTCCGGGCTGTTTACCCAGGAGGTTCACCCCTGACATTAGAAGTCCTACAGGCTTGCACACATTCTTGTTTTCAGAAACACTCTGGAAGAAGTTCCTCAGCCGCCCAGCTAGAGAAGAAATTTCCATTTAAACGTTTTTAAACTCAAAATGTCGGATGCTTTCAAATGTTAAAACGAGGAGAAAAAGTTAATAATGTTTTATTGGAATTATTTCACGATCTTTATTTAACATTCACAGCCTTAGTGCTTTAAAAAGCTGTGTTAGCCTTTATAATCGATTAGAACCAATTAAAAACATATTAACAAAGGCGTGTACATTATACTTTGGTTTACACCTGGTGCCCATGCTGCCACACAGATGAAAAAAAAGCCGTCAGTATGTCGTAATAACGAGAAAAGTTCATTTCCTTAAATGCTGCGTAGCCGAACCCAGCTTGAAGACATTTAAGATGCTGTAGCTTGTAACCTTGTAGCTTGCTGTGCCGATCAAGATTCTCCATTAGGAATAGTGCATGTCTAAGATATGTGAGCGGTTTTTACGTCTATATAAAGACTAAGATTTAAGAATCCTTCGCAGTGTTTAAATAGTGATAAAAATATCATCTGTGCTGCTCAGTGACACCAAAACTCATGAAGTAAAAAAAGCATGAAGTAAAATTTGATTCTCTTTATAACAACATACTGACATTTCTTTTCATCTGTGTGGCAGCAATACGCTTCCGGACTTTACAGTACAGAATATGTCTTTCTGTTTTTTGCAGGAAACAAAACAACTCCAAATGCATCAAGCTGAAGGGAAACCGTGGAAGATTCTTAATGATTGTTAATGCCGCCTCTTACATCCAGACTTTCCAACGTCGTCTGAGCGGCAATCCTGTTTCCAGCATGCCACGCCGCGGCTCACCTCCAGCACCAGATGCACCAGGTGAATGATTGCTTGCTGGATCTTATCAAGACTCGGTATCATCACCTTCATCAGAACACAGAACTCTCAATGTGCTTATGGTTCCAAGATTCAGTAACAGCACAGAGTAAAGCATTAGTAATATAAACACTTACCACATTGGGTATGGTCAGGTGGATCTCAGATTTTATTAAAGTTATCACCTCATCTGAGACACTGGGATGGCCGCCAGATGAGCTAGAAAGAAAAAATTACTGCTTTAAATGTTTTGTGTATTTTTTAATGATTTATTTACATGGTGAAACATGTTCATTCTCACCTGGAAATAAACAATCTTCTTTTTAACGTGTCCAGAGACAAACATGTGGCCTTCACCAAAGCGTCCAGAAGTTTTGCGCTGAAGTGAGCATACAGTTCTCTGCACTCCTACAAATAACCAGGAAAATAAACAGCAGGGCCATTAATGATTTAAATCTAAAAATGATTTAAATGTAATTACATTGTTTTTAGGTCTCTTTATCACATGAACATAAAATTGTTATTGTTTGTTTTATACATGGTATGTTTTACATCATAACTGGTGCCCTTGCAGGCCAAACAGAACTAGGTGGAGATTGACGGTGTGGCTCGATTACAGAATAATGTCTTTCTGCCTTTCCAAATCTGGTCGGGAGAGAAGGCATGGAGGTGCAGATGGTTGCCATTGTTTCCGCGTAACAGACAGTCACCTGCGCCTGGTTGAACTTTCATTTGTTCCAGGTGGAGATGTTTCTTTTTATTACAGTTTCACACTTACAGATTTGCTAGCACCTCTGTTGGATCAGATTTGCCAGCTCCTTGTTGGAACTGTGAACTACTTGTGATAATAAAAATAAAAATAATAATAAGAAGAGAATGCTGTTTGCTAAGCAGAAACCAGATTGCTAGTGAAAGCGATGCAGAAGTGTTACTGTTGTGTCTGATGCTCCACGGGAAGTATGAGTACACGATGCACATCACTGTGTTGCTTACCATTTACAGCTAAAGGTTTTGTGTGTGAGACAGTAATACGGTGGCTTCAGGGTATTAGTGGTTAACATTTCACTTGGTGCATTGGTATAACAAATATTAGGTGGAGCAGTGGTCATTTACTTTGGCCTACTATTGCTGAGATCAGGGGTTCGAAACTCAGAGGTGCTACCAGGCAGGCAAGCATCTACAGTGGCATGATTGGATATGTCTTAAAGGGAGATGGGTAGCTGAAGCCATGTGATAAATTGACATCCTGTACTTATTTAACACCGTCCTTGATTTATGTAGAACATGGGAAGCTCTAACTAGAAGGTCTATATATATTATATACATATATACATATATATATCAGTTTGTTTTACAGGCAGTATTTTAGTTATAGATTAATCTTAACTATAGGTGAAGTATTTATTTTAGCTGACAAATAGTGGACCCAGCATTTACGTTTTTAAAGTCTTCGTCTTTATCAGCTTCACGGGCTTCTGCCTTGAACCTGTCTTTATCGTTTGATGAGCCCAGATCTTCTGAGAATGCAACACGTTTGTGTCCTACAAATACAAAACAGCATCATTTTCGTTACTTCTGTTTATATAGAAACGTTTGCAAGGCCTGTTCAGATCAATCTAATCAAAATACCTTTAGGTTTCTCAGCCGGGTCTTTGCTTTCTTTTGGCTCATAAATAGCACTGAAGATTAAAGTCAGTTCCTTCACTGCCTCCTCTACGTGGCTGCTCTTTTGGTTGAGAGTCTGAGCCCACAGCTTAGTCTGAGCCTGTATCAGATTTAAATGTTACTTCATCATAAAGTATTCTTAAGCATCCCGAATGCTGGGGGTAACATGACGTTACCTCGTTGGTGGTAATCAGGTCCTGTAGAGATGAGGCTCTGTCCTCTGGCAGGGTGATGAGGACAGTCTCGGAGATGTTGTGTAAAACACCTTCAATGCGAATCTCGCAAAGATCTGTCACCTGAACATGTTACATGCAGTTAGAAGATACTGTTAATCATGTCACTATTGTTCTCACATACACACTCAGAATGTACCTTCTTTAGAACATGCTGCAGCTCAGCCATGGCAGCATCAAGATCATTGAAAAATGTGTCCAGGATGAGAGACGACCAGCTGAGAAACACCAAGCCTTGACGAAGCACAGAGTCCACCTGGTACACAGAGCAACTGCATTAGATAATATAATCATTCATTCTCTGTTTTACCACTGCCTTATCCTGGTCAGGGCTGCAGTGGGTCTGATTCACCAGGCAAAATGCTGAAAACACCCCAGACAGACACACACACACAATTAGGGCAATTATTAGTAGCTCCAGTTAACCTGACTGCATGTCCTTGGACTTGGACACAGGGAGAACATGCAAACCCCACACAGAAAGGACCCTAGACCTAGGGGAATCAAGCCCAGGCCCTTACTGCTGTTGTGTATTCTGCTTTACTCTGAAGCAATCAGACCTACAGTGTGAAACAAGCCATGGAAGAAATTTAAGGGAGACCCAGCTGATGCACACTGTGATAAGACACTTAATCTAGACCAGGGTTTTAAGCAACCCAAATTCATTTTGTCCATGATTTTTTACACAACCCAGGCAACACAAAGAATGCTATTTACTGTATCTGGTCTCACTGTGATTTACAAGATGTAATATAAAGCCTCCATTTCTCTGCGACCCACTTTGTCTGATTCACGACCCACCCAGGGTTCGAAAAACACTGATCTGGCATTAATTCATATTTACATGTTGATATATTCTATTTAATAATTTATCAGATATAAAAGCCAGTGAGAAGAATATCATACCTTTTTTATTTTTGATATCATCAGACTGTAAAACATAGCAGGAATTTCCTCAAGCGTATCCTCATAACTGCTGATAAACGTCTACACATCACAAACCAAACACACACACACACACACAGTTCACTGTGATTAGCAGGTTTGTTGTAAAGTGAATGAACTGAAAGCTCATTTTTTCCCACCTCTAATCTGAATTGTGTTGTCTTTAGGTGTTTCTCTGTCCTAAACATATACAGAGCCTTCTCGGGAACCTTCAATCCCAGTTTAATCAAGCATTTAATCTCTCGTAATGTCTCGTTTATTGTAGAACTGTTCACCAGCAGTTTCTTTGATTCTGGGTCGCGAACAAGCAGGGTTTCATACAGGGCTGTAAAAGAGGTAAAATCATGAGTGTTTTCCATCATTCCTTTAGGGTTCAAATGTAACAGAAACGCTTAAGATACTTGCCATATTCCAACTGTGGGAACCTGTTCATCCAGGCTGTATAGTAAAGAATCTCAAACTCCACAAACACCGCTGCAGACCTGTTGTACAGCTGCACAACATCCTGCCCCTCAGATGTGGACAGGACCTCTGAGTTTTTCTGCATATTGTTTATACAGCATGTGTAAGTACTTGGTGTATATGGTGAAAATGTTTTTTAATTATTACATAAAACTGAACTGTTCCAAATACACATTTACTGGGACTTCTACTAACAATTCTTATTAAATGATTGAGCTATTTTGTTTTAATTATACTGAATTATTAGCATTAGATTATTTTGCAGGACCTTTCACTAGCAACAAATCATAGTGATTGTATAAATAAATGAAACAGTGAGTCAGGGAGGCTTATGAAAGCAGTGTAGCACAATATGAAATGTTCCTTTAAAAACAAGGAGCGTTCATAAAGTCTGTGTGCACCTCAATGTAACTGATGGGTTCCTGTATTTTGCTGAACAGCTGCCTGACCCAGACAATCCTGCCCGCCACTGGAGGCATGTTTCTGCCTATGGGAGGATCTTCTCTGTAGGTCTGATAGTGCTACACATATAAACACAGGAGTTAATGTTAATTCTGTTGTTCTTTTAGTGTGACAATGATCCTCAGATCTTTAGACCAGCAGAGACCTGGTTTACAGCTTCGAGCTCTGTGACGTAGTGCTGCAGAATCAGGTGGAGGGTTGTGGAGATTTCTGCCTGCAGACACGACATGTTCAGTTTCTGAAACCTAGAAACCAAACACATTCATTAACGACTGAACGTGATCTGCTTTGTCAAACATTAGCTGATATAAGATAACACGGGGGGGGTTAGGGTTAGGGTTAGGGTCAGTCTGTTTGCCACCTTAAACTGTACCATTAAATAGTTCTGCATGAATAATAATTACAATAACAATAACATAGTTCTGAACAAAGTGATAGAAATCAGCTATAATACTTAAAGAGATCAGCAAGACGTGCAGGAGCTAAACCGGACTTTGTAGTAACAAATGTACCAGACTGCCAGTGTAACTTAATTATCCTGCCATAATGTAATCTGGGTTTTTAGTGACTTTTTATACGTCATACTGCCTTATTACAGCGACCGGTTTCTGGCAAATTATTCACACACATTTCCAGCTAAATCAGTCTCTCTGATGTGGGTGTCTGAATTGAGAACTGGTCATCCTGTCTGGAGTGTTTCTGTCACCCACTGCTATAATGGTCAGTCCTTTTTATTGATACTCAGTGTGAATAAAACAAACTTACAAAGACCGGTTAAGACTTTTTACATCATATCAGCCAATGCCTGATTGTATAGATCTCTGATCCAGTCCTTCCTCTATTTTTTTCATCAGACTTTCAAACAATTAACCAGTTGAAGGCAAATTCAAAAGCATTTGAAGCCCCGATTTAACTATTATAAACCCAATACGATACACTGTCTGTACTGTAAGATGTGGATTTGAATAGCTGTATGTTAAAGAGCACCTTTGTAGGAGGTTTAAGGCTTGTTGAGATGAAAAAATCTTGGAGAAACATTTTCTCATTAAATCTTGAAGTTGGTGCTGAAGAAAAAAAAAATGATATGTTTAATTGTATATATGTAAAAGTAATTGTATACATGTAAAAGAGTGCAAACTGCAGCTGAATTAATTATCCTGTAATTATGCTAGACGTTTATATTACATTAATCATAATGATAAATGACGTATGAAAGGATAATCTACTCTGGTCAGACACAACAAATAGAACTCTTTGGTTGGCACATTCAGTTTGGAGGGAGAAGGATGGCACATATCCATAAAACAGCACACCTACAAAGAAGTATGAAGCTGAAAGCATTAGGATATAAGGCTGCTTTTCTGTAAACGCTACAAGAGCACAAAATCTGGGAACATACCAGAACTTACTACAGAAATAATCGTAATATTACGAAAATAACTCGAGACGTGATTCTAAAATAAAATGATAATGCCCGAATCTCCGGACATAAATTATTTTGGAAATTTAACAGTTTTTTAAACTGTGAGTACATCAGAAATACCACAATTGTGAAATGGAACGGGCCAAATCCAACCTGTAATGCTGTAGAACAGTGGTGCCCAACCACTGGGCCACAGGCCGGGTCATTTATTACCGGGCCGCACAGAAAGAATAAATAATTAGAGATCGCTACAAAGGCAATGACAACACTGGGGCCAGTGATAGCTCAGTGGTTAAGGTACTGGACTAGTAAACAGAAGGTTGCCGGTTCAAGCCCCGCCACCACCAAGTTGCCACTGTTGGGTCCTTGAGCAAGGCCCTTAACACTCAATTGCTCATTGTGTAAGTCGCTTTGGATAAAAGCGTCTGCTAAATGCTGAAAATGTAAAATGTAAAACACTGGGTCCATTTCTAACATCCTATCTTTGTGAAGCGGGATTTTCTGCAGTGGTGAAAGTTACGGATTAGACCGAACATAAGGAACAAACTTCAGGTGTTATTGCCTCCTATCACCCCTAGGTGGGGGTGTCCATTATTGGTGAGTAGTATTGTTATGCACTTTGTGTTTTTATTATGCCCGCTGGCCCGTGAAATTATATCTTATATGAAACCGGTATATGGTGCAAAAAAGGTTTGGGACCGCTGCTATAAAAAGCAAATGATGTCTTAGTGTAGACATTCCAACTTTAACTACTAACAACGGCACTGGAAAAAAGTACTAATGAGTTTAGTCTGTTTAATGTTTCTTAAGTCAAACACTCCACTCACCTCCAGGTTACTGATGTGAGACATGAACTCGGTAAAGTCCACCTCAAACACCTCTCTTCTTTGAGCCAGTATGTCGTACTCCTTCTTTTTTATGTTGATGTAGATGTTCTGAAACTTTGCAGCTAGAGCCTCGAGCCCTTCGATTCTTGACTGGCCGAGGGCCGAGAACGATTTTATCACTGTGATCATCTGAGTTATCTAAAAACACAAAACACTTCAGGGATTCAGGGATGGACCAGGACGGCTCTGCTCGGTGTCGTGGTCATGTGAAAATGGCTGGTCACCTTCTCGAGCCTCTTGCAGAAATCGTCAAACTTGCGGAAGATGTACATCTCCGACACCTCGAATGATTTCCCGGGCTGCGTCTCGAGCCTCTGCTTCTTCGTACTTTGGAAGCATGACCGATACTCCTCAAACAGGCAGATACACTCCTGTTGCAAAAAGATAACAGACGATTCGTTTAACTGGATATAAAACGAGGAGAGCCGAATAAACAAACCACACCCTACCTGCATCTTCTTAATGAGATCGTGTGTGTCCTGATCCCAAATGCTTGAGGTGCCATTATTAGTAAGGTAAGCTCTGCAGGCGGTCACCATCTGATTAGTAACCTGTAATGATGTATACACAGTATTTCGGATTCTCTGTATGATCAAATGAAACCACCAGGTAACTAAAACAATCCAATCAAATATACAAGTATGCACGTACTTTAATAAAAAGTGTAGACATTCGTTCAGACGTGTTGTAATATCTTGACACATCATGTATCATGCAAATGGTGGTGATGAGAGTCCGGATACTTTTAGTCATGGTGACCTAAAAATAATATAAACACAGAAGTGATACAAACCTAATAAACGGTGATAGTATTAGGGAAGAGCGATTTAGCCAAAAGTATGTGGACACACAGCATGCGCTAGAGGGAGAAGTACATATTGAAAAGAAACAACGTTCCTCCAGGACCAGGGTGCAACACAGAACAAAAAGGCCTACAATAAATACAAAAGACATTTCTAATCTAAAAAAACAATATATAGAGGCAAGAGTAGTGTTGGCCTGTACATGGTACTGAGAAGATGATGAGTGAGGTGAAAAACAAGTACATCCCATACCAAAACCATGGGTGCAAGTATAGTGTTCCCACCCAAACTGAGGCTGTCACAGCCTACTCAATTCTGGGAAGGCTTTCCACAACATCTTAAAATATCTATAGGAATTTGTGCTCCTGATTTCTTCCTAGCATGTTCAGTAGTGCTAAGGTCAGGGCTTTATGCGAGCCACTTCAGTCCCCTCAGCAAACTCATTAAACCATGTCTGTATTAACCAGGTTATGTGCATGGGGTGCAGTCAAACTGGGGCACCCTCAAACTCCAAGAGAACGATCCACCTCAGAACATACAGAAGTTAAAGGAGTAGCTGATAATGTCCTGCTATAAGATACCACAGGACTCTTTCAGATGTCTGAGCAGGTCAGAGCTGTTTAGGCAGCACATATGGCGGGTAGTCCTAATGTTTTGGCTCATGGGTGTGCATATAGGTCATATACTTAGGAGCACAAAGATTAAATTCTTATTTTCTTTTATTCACTTACCCTAGTGAGCCACTAATTCTGAGCACGTTGGAGTAAAGTACACTTACTGGATCAGAGTTATAAAGAGGCCGACATATTTTCTCCAGGCTGGAGAGATATTTTACGTTGTCCTTAGCCTCGTTCGCACAGTCAGTTATTCTGTTATCTAGCTCCCGCCATAGCTGAAGAACAAAACCATTTTATTAGAGCCACAATAAACTGTGGTGTACGATATCATGCCTATCTCTGTACGTCATTATACATCACCATTAAAAAACAGATATTTTTTATGATGTCTTGTACCTTTATGGTCTTTGATCGGTTTATATGAAGGACGTTCACCACAGTTTTACATTCTGAGCCTTTGATGTGTTCTATGATGGAGCTGAACTTTGCAGACATCCTTTTCCAGTGTTCGAGTTCTGTCAAAGGCCCCAACGCATCATCTTCTCTACGAATCTGATTCCTTTCTGTCAGCACCTACAACCCAAAAGGTCTCACACGGTCACCTTTAAATCTGCACGACAGGATGTAGTGGCAGTACAAAGACCATAGATTTGTGGCAAGGCAGTGTGTCAGACGTGCTAAAATAACTTAATAAATAACATGTATGGTACATTAGTATGGTACATTAATATTACCCAAAGCTGTAGGGAATATCTCTAGTTTCTAAGCTGCTTATTTGCAAGGGGTGCTGGAGCCTATCCCAGCTCTCAATGGGCGCAAGGCACACAGAAACACCCTGGACGGGGCTATTGTACCTCTAGCTATAGTATACATCTTCATGTTCCTGTTCTGTCATGTTTGCTGTGATTTTGATAGCTGTTTTTAATTAAATGAAGCTTAAACACCTTGTTGATAAGAAACCATGTGACGTGATTTAAATTTTAACAGGTCATTTATGGTAAATTGAAAGCTAATGTGACTGAAACACTTTAAAAAGTCGTACATGTGCTGTAAGGGCAAATTTACACAGGTAACATGACTGTACTGTTGTTATGTGAAGGCGCGCACCTGTTCGATCTGCTTGTGCCACCCCATTAAAATCTCCTCGAGTCTGCGCACCATGTCCGCGTCTTCAGCCGCCGCTTTTATATTCTCAAAGGTCACAAGTCTGGAGAAGTCGATCTCTGAGGCTTTTGTTAGTTTAACGGTACCCTCGATGCTCAGCTGCATCTCTGCAGAATGAATCATACATGACCAGCTTAAACACGGGGGGGTCTAAACACAATCTAGTCGTATCCGATTCCTCGACTGTAACTACTCCCACGCTGAAGCACAGACTATCAAGCGCTTCCTCTGACACATGTGCAGTCACTGACCGCTTCTTTTTTCCTGCCAGGAACAGCATATCACAGAGAGGCACATCAAAAAGAACCCGACTCATGCAGATGAAGCGTTTGGCTACTGCACACGTGTCAGAGGGGGCGTGTGTTAGATACTGCCCTCCTCAAACAGGGTCAGGTCTGCAGCAGTGGAGGGGCGATATAATCGAGAGAACTGGATATGACTAGGTTGGGAGAAAAAGGGAAAATGCATAAAAACAATAAAAAAAGAAACCTAGAAATAACCTCAGTTAATTTACATTATCTAAACATAAATTACACCAGTCAGGATTCTATTTGCCTTTTAATTCTTTATCAGAACCAGCCTACATACCACTGTTTATAACCTTTTTAGAATTACAGAAGATATAAAAACACATATTTTTAAAACATACTCTTACCATCCAGAAAGTGCGTGAAGTGAAACAGGTCATCTCTAAAGTTCTGCTTGATTTTCTCTCCATGTTTAGACTGGTTTAAAGCCCCCCAGTTCTCAGTTGTACAAACTGCTGGTATGTACACATTTGATAACAAATCTCTTATTCCTTTCAGCATCCCCTCTGTGGCGCTGAGCATGGATAGATAAATCTCCTACAATAAAAACAGACCAGGCATCTCTGAAATGAGCACAGCTCACTGCAGAAATAATAACAATGTGCTAACTAAGTGCAGTTTGTCACCTTGTGGATGTTCGCTGGGTTGAGTGCAACATCCGCGTTGGTTCTCAGAAAAAACAAACAAAGTCCTTCAAAGCATGTGTCGGACATATCGGCCAGGAACAGTCGCATCATTTTGGTTCCCTTCGACACGCCAGGAAAAGTGCGACCACATTCTACAGCATTTAATATGAACAGGATGAGAAAAGAGAGTGTTCAGTAGCAGAAATTACCTTTGTGTAATATTATAGTGAATGTCCTTAATTGGCCAAATCCTGTTTAAATAATAATAATATGCTTCCTTAACAAATATTGAATCAATACATAACAGCAACACCCTGTCAATAATAAAACATAAATGTATGTAAATAAATGAATTAATACACAATGTTTAAGAGACGTAGGGAGCAGAACATACATGCTGTTTATTACTGTGCATGACACGACTATGCTGTTGTTATAACAATATAGCTGATTTGTGGATATTCTTTAATTTGTTCTGTTAATACAGATAAAAAGCAACATAAAGACGTTCAGCTCTTCATGTCCTCACCTACTCCTGGAACCTCTGATTCCTGGTACGCAAATGAAATAACTTCTGACCCTCCTTTGGCAAAGAAATCATCAAACGGTGCTAACTATCAAAAAAAGACAGAAAGGCCTGGTTATGTGGTGCATTTTAAATGCAAAATAAGTGAAAGAAACTGAGTTATGCATCACTGTTTGGCTAAGCAATACATTTAATTGTAGTTTGTTTCCGTTATTTTGTCCACCTCTGTTGCTTTCACTGTATAAATTAGGGCTGGGCGATTTTCACGATTAATTCGGTTAATTCGCATGAACGTTTTCAATCGCGATTGTTTACATACTTTATATTTTAATGAAAATACCAACATGTCACGAAGCAGAAACTGAGCAGACGCTCGCGGAATATAAATCAGGGAAAGTTTCATATAAAAACAGGGTACAAAACCAGTTGGAGTCCAAAACCAGCGAAAACCAAAACAGTAAACGGAAGATAACAAGGATTATACACGCTAACGGTTAGATTCAGAAATAAGGAGCGCAAACACGATCGGCAAAACGAGACACAAACAGAAGAGTTTCATTAAGATTCACTGAATCAAACACCGCTGAACTGAATCAAAATACGGAGCCGATGAGCGCGATCAGGATTGGCTGGAAAGTAACGAGTTACATTTACTCGCGTTACTGTAATTGAGTCGGTCTTTTTGTGTACTTGTACTTTTTAAAGTAGATTTTACAGCCTGTCATTTTACTTTTACTTAAGTTCAGTTCAGTTCATTTTATTTATATAGCACTATTGCAGACAATAATGTCTGCCCAAAGTGCTTCACAAAAAGTACAAATTTACATGTACACACATACATATACACACATACATATACACACATACACAAACACAACGACATAACCCATCAATCTCAACTATTATCATAGGCCATAGCATAAAAATAAGCTTTTAATTTAGTTTTAAAACAGGTCAATGATGATGCAGCCCTAATCTCTAGCGGCAAACTGTTCCACAATCTTGGGGCCGCAATTAAAAAGGCCCGATCTCCTTTTTGCTTTGATCTGGATCGTGGAACAAAAAGAAGTAGCTGAGATGACGACCTTAAGGCTCGCGCAGCCTCGTAGCCTTAAGTATGTTTTGTACTAAGAATTGTAATTCACTACATTTTAAATCACATCCGTTACTGAGTAAAGAAATCGCGTCTGGGAAACTGCTGCAGTGAATTCTGCGATAGGGAGTCGGATCTTTTGTCTCGGTTCCTTTTAAAGAGCCGTATGTATGTAATGACTCCCAAATGCGCGAATCGGTTCCTTTATTTTGGCTTAAAGGGCCGTTCAATGGAATCGAATCATTCTACGACACATAATAGTGGTTAACACAGTTTGAAGGTTTTATGGGACTAAAATGACACATTACACATCCTTACATGTTTAAAATGTTGTATCCACCCCCCAAATCACAAGAGGACAAAATCAAAGCTGAGTTGAGTGATCGCTTGATGCCCCCCCCCCCCAGTGTAGATACTGATACAGACTCACTCAGTGGTGGAAACAGCACAGTACAGGCTCGTACGAGTTCCTTTTAAGAAACCTGTAAAGGACTTTTTGTAGTTTTTTTTCCTAATGTAAGGAGGTTCTGCTGAACATCATTTAAAATTAAAGTTGTTTGTGAGCTATTCTTAGATATAGATAGATAAGGATATAGATCATTTAGATCTATTTTGTTTTAATTATTGTGATATCGTTATTGTTATAAAGTTTGAGTCCCTTAAAAGGATTATTATAGGTGGTGCTGTTACTATTTTTGCACTTCTGCAGCCTTTAATTACAATGCAAAAAAAGAAATTTGAGTCTTATTTTAATTGCATTATACAAGAACAAAAAAAAATCTAAATCATAATCGACAATCGGGTATAATTTTAAAATAATCGAGATTTTTTTTTTTGCAAAATCGCCCAGCCCTATAAATCTGCTGTAAAACTTACTGATGGGGCATCAAGAATAAAATCTTCTACCGCTGAAACTTCCAGGCCAAGCCCAACAGCCAGGACTTCAAACATGTACTGGTGTGCTGGCGTCAGACTAGCCTTCCTCACCTCCCTCTCCTGTCTGAATCTGGCCTACAGGTTAACAAAGTCCTGCTGGTCAGCTTCACGTCTACAGAACAGGTCTTTCATTATGGTTTAATGTAAATTCATCTCACCTGTTTCTCCATTGTGGATTTGTGAATGGCCAGCATGCTCAAAGCATACCTGCCTGGCCTTCGCTTTACAGACTCTGATGGGTTCGTGTCCCCCATTTCTGCCTGCGAAGCTCCACTCATGTCTATCAAAAGCACAAGTGCATTAAATCCATATAAATTTATGTGATATTTAAAGCTGCCATATAAAATGAATCAGTCACATCACTTCCTGTAACAGGACAAACACTGATGTGACATGAACTTTAAAGGATCGTCAGTGTTTTTTAATAGACAATAAGAGTTTTTGTTTTGTACTACTGTATTTATGTGTCACCACAATGGATCTGGATGCTCTTCCTGAGGCGACCCTCCCTACTTAATAGTACACAGACAAATGCCCAACCTCCCCAATTTAGAATGTGTGTGTACTGTACAGTTTAGATTAGCCATTCCACCATCTGCATGTTTTGGATGGTGCTATCAAACCACAGTACACAGTAGAAAACCATGTGGACTTGGGGAGAACGTGCAAAATTTCTCATAGTCAGCAGCCGGAGGGGCGATTCGAATCCAGACCCTCGGAGTTCATGTTGCTAGGCCACATCTACTCGATCTGCTGCGCACCCGTGCACTGTAGTTAGTTACATAACAGATTTGTCGATACCCAGGTCCTTTTTGTGTGCAGTTTGCATGTTCTCCCCATGTCCATGTGGGTTTCCTCCGGGAACACTGGTTTCCTCCCACAGTACAAAGACGTGCCAAGTTAACTGGAGAAACAAAATTGTCCTTGTGTAACGAGTCAATACCGTTTCTGTCACTCCCCTTGTTGGAGCGCGTAAGCGCGTGCTAAGCCCTACCGCGGCCACGCCCCCTCCCCTTGGCGCTAAGCCCTACCGCGGCCACGCCCCCTCCCCTTGATAGAGCGCGGAGCAAACGCGTGTGACAAGCGCTGCTTCTGCCACGCCCCCCCTCCCCTTCTGGGAGCGCGTGCTAAGCCCTGCCGCGGCCACGCCCCCTCCCCTTGGTGCTAAGCCCTACCGCGGCCACGCCCCCTCCCCTTGATAGAGCGCGGAGCAAACGCGTGTGACGAGCGCTGCTTCTGCCACGCCCCCCCTCCCCTTGTTGGAGCGCGAAAGCGCGTGCTAAGCCCTACCGCGGCCACGCCCCCTCCCCTTGATAGAGCGCGGAGCAAACGCCCCCCTTCCCCTCAGTGAGCCACGGCTCAATCGCGGATGCCTGGAACATCTTCCGTCAGTCCCGTGTGCCACCGGCTCATAGTATTAATCTCGTAGTGCCACGCCCCCCCCGGTCGGCCGCTCGCAAAACCCCTGATGAATGTAACCAGAGTGTGTTAAAATCCTAATAAATAAATAGATTTAAATTCGTTCTGAAGGAATCAGTAAGTAAAAGAATCGATTCAGTAGGACCTGCACCGAGAATTCATAGAGGAATCGATTCATTTACACATTGACTAAAACGAACCGACTCACCAAAAAGAATAATTTGTAAATCATTTGAAACCGTTAACCGGTATAAAACGGGTTCATTGCAAAATCATGAAATGAAAATAAATACCGAACGGTCTAAGTAATAATTTATCTAAATGAATATTAAACAGGACTTACTAACTAGCTCAGAGCCAGGGTCGATTCAGTAGTAACTGTCATTAACGTTAGCTTACCTTTTAACGGACTTACCTTAACTTTACCTTTCAAAATAACGTTTTAAAAATGAATTTCCCTCGAATTTTTGGCTAATATTTCAGTTTCATTTCGATTTCAAATATAAAAGTTATAAATGTTTGGATAGAAAATTACCGATAAGAGAAGAACCGTCTGGTAGAAAACCGTTATTTCGAGTCTCGTGAGAAGAAAGGGCGCGAAGGAATGGTCGCGTCCCAAACCGCACACTGCTGTACTAACTAGTGTGTAAAAACACCATAGATACCATGTTATTGTGCACTCGTTAGGCATCCTATATATTAAACCTGTATGAGATAACGCAGCCAGGAATCCGCATATGTTTGGTATAAAACCAGAATGCACTTACAAAATCATTAAAACGATTATGATAGGTCGCTCATTAATAATAACCTGGACACATATGCAGAAATGTAAAGATTGATAAATTAACATAACAGAAATAAAAGTTACATTCTTTTCTTAATTCTGTGTAAGGCATGACTGGAATACACACTAAAATGCGAAACTTTATTAGTCATTTATACATATTCATATGTACAGTACAATTAAATTCTTTCTTCGCGCATCCCAGCTTGTTTGTGCAGGGTCAGCCAGTGTACGGCCCCCCTGAAGCTTGCTCAAGGGCCCAACAGTGGCTGCATGGCCGAGCTGGGATTCAAACTTTCAACCTTTCGGTTGATAGCCAAGAGCTCTACCCACCAGGCTACCACTGTCCCCACTGTCACTGACCCTAGGCAGAGTGCCAATCCATCACAAGGCTACACACTTTTATATTCACTCGTTCACACACCTAGGGCCACGTTAGGGCAGCCAATCCACCTAGTAACATGTTTTGGGAAAGTGGGAGAAAGCCTGAGTGTCCAGAGGAAACTGTCCCCTATGCATAGTACATCTGGCTTTTTTTTTTTACCAGGCTTAAACATGTGGTCTAAATCAATCATCAATTTCCTTCCAACTTCTAAAACCAATGTGCAGGGAAAACTTTTTTTTTGACCTTTTAAGGCATATATACAGGCATTTTTTTATGCCAAAAAAGCTTGGTTACATTCTATATCAATGGGCGCTCTTTCCCCTGCCTAAAAGAGAAAAATTATAGCAGTATGTTTAAATATGACTTCTTACTTCTTGGTATTTAGGTTGTAAATAGGGTAGTGTCAGTAAACCCAACACATTTTGACAACCTTTTCCTGCTTTACCTGCTTTAACTTTGTGTTGCAACACCAGTACAAGGATATGGCACTGACACGTGCACCTTCCAATGGGTAGGATGTTTGGCATACCCCAGCCCTCAGACATAGCCAATAGTGGCTGTATAGATGCCAGACTGGCTGATAGCACCACAGGGATTTTAACCCCATATTTCAGCAGTTGCGGGATGGTGTGATTTACCACCGTGCCAACAGAGCGTCCGACTTTAAAATATTAAGACAAGATAAGACTTTATTGATCCTCCTAGGAAAATTAAGTTGTTATAGCAGTACAAGACAAGGGTGGCAAAGAATAGAAAGAAACAACAACTAAGAAGAAACATTAAAAATGAAATAAATAAATAAATAAATGAATAAAATACAGATTTAAGAGCTGACAGACAAAATACACACATGGTGTGTGGTTATTTACACTAGGTTGAATTTTTTCTATTTTTAATTGCAACAAAATTGACCTTTATCTGTTTTTAGAGTTATCTGTTCTGGTTAAAGTGAAAAAAAAAAAAACGACTTCAATATTATCTCAGGTCAAGGTTTTGAGATACAAAGTCCATGTGTTAACTGATGCCCCTACGTGGTGGGTAGAAGAGTCTATCTAGAATGCATACTACTATACTAACAGTGTGTAAGCAGAATAAACTAGTGTGCGTGTATGAGCGGTGAGAAGAGTACTATCGAGTACGGTAGTATTCTAAATATCCCGCCTCCTAATCCGTGATTGGAGGACTGGCAGAGGATATGATTGGCTCATACCACGCGGAAGAAAGTGATATTTGCACAAGGGCGGGTTCGTCTGAATACGGGTAGGGTGAAGATTGTGGAAACACCTGTTTTCAGGCAAGACCGTGTAGTTCAGTATGAGTGTAAAGCTGATCCAGCACTCTGAATCCTGAGCTTTGCTGGGACTGTGAGCACTGTGAGTATATAACACATGATTTCTCATTATTTAAATATAAATGTATATGTGTTTTGTGTTTAATATATAATACAGGTTTGCTCGGGTTTTCCTGCATCATCAGTTTGAATGAGCACAGCTAGGCAGGTCAGACCTGATCAGATTCTTGCTGCTTGTGTCTTTCATTGCAGGAACTTTTGCTCTAAAATGTTTAGTTTTTATTGTTTAAATAAGATGTCAAAGCAGCAAGAAACACCACAAGGATGGAAGCTTGAATTTAAAGTGACTTAATCAGGGGTTGTCATTCGTTTCCATGTCAAGGTCCAACTTATCACTACAACAAAACGAACAAAACATTTGAAATGGTGGCATATAAGTAATAATAACAGCTCTCAAAATACTTTATTTATTTTCTTTTCACTAAGCAAATCATCTTGGTCAGGGTTGAGGTGGATTTACAGCACTCATAACCACCGGGCTCATGCGGAAGGTGGATTGCTGCAGGTATGAGAGTGTAAAGTGTGTGTTTGTTCAGTACAGTGTTGGTCAGTCAATTTTCACCACATATATCCACATTTGGACAAATTAATGTTTAAAGACAGCCAAAGGATGCTTTTAACCCATAATTTCTTAAACATTAATGTGAATAAGGTGGACGGTCCAAACCCCACGTTAATGAGTGCAGCACCATTGTGATTGATCAGCGTTCTTCTCTCTCCTGAAGGTCTCGTTTTACTTTAGAGCCACTTTTATTTCTTTTGTTTCTTTTTCATTAGACGTGAAGATTAAACTGTGCTCATTGGATTTAAATAAAGTCGACAGTCTTGCTTGAACAATGCGTGGTGTTTGAGTCTGAAACCTGAAGCAGGGTTACGGTTTAGACAAAAGTTTATGACCCTAGTTGGAGTGTGTAATGGTCCTGGGGGTTTCAGGTTTTAATAACACACTTCTTTGTGTAACATAAAAAATATAATAAATGTTATTTTTATTGATAGTTGAATACTAAAACTGTGAATCTTACAATCTGAAAGAACACCAAATTCATATCATATCAGTCACTTTCTGTTGAGGTAAAGTCTGTTAGTTGATTATTTCTCTCACCCAGGTAATCAAACTCACAGTACTAAATTTTAAATCAGTATAATGTTCATTGAATTAACAAAAATAATAACAGTTAATCAGTAAATTACATAACTAAGTGGTAATTATAGAAGTATAAATCTGTAGGTGAACTATTACTGGGAAATAATATATGATTATCTAGAGTGGATTGAATAGTGGGTAGAACCAGGAGGTTTAGAGCCTGATTGAAGCGTATAAAAAGGATTTGAAACCAAAGACTTCACCATGAGCACGTGAGACATGCGTACCTGTCGGCTGATGAAGGAAGTCTCTGCAGGAAGAGAACCGTAGTTGAATCACTTATGCTTATTTGAATTTATGGTTTAGTCCTTTAGCAGCATTCCGCTACATGGGCTAGTTTGATTGAGCCCATTACAAGTGCATGGACCAGTGGACCTAAAAAATCATTCTCGTTATAATTTTTGTGGAGTAGGGTGGTGGGGTGGTTGATTTGGCTTATGGGGGCATGTCTATCACATGACTAGAGGAGGAATGTAAAACAAGCCGATTTGTGCTTTAATCATGTGTTCTCCAGAACTGTCCACTTTTCTCTCAACAAGAACAGGTAAATAATGAGCGGTGTGTCTTTACTTTATTGAAAGAAGACAAAAGAAAATATCACATTTATCATTTGTGCACATGAATCATGTTACATATGTGATAAACAATAATGTAGAGAACATCTTCACTAAAAGTAAAATTTACTTCAGGTCACATCCAGGAAATAAACTTTTATTCTGTAAAACATAAATGAGTGGAGGGAATGATGATGAGATAAACTGAGATCACTGAGGTTTATTATTACATGTTTTCAGGTGTAAAAACAACTTAAACTGTGAAAACAAACTCTTTTCTCTGCATTTTTTTTAAGACGGCCAGAGCGGGGAGGAAAACCTCTAAAATGCACCTCAGACACAGATTGGTAGGAACCAGAGTCTCGTTATACTTGATGTGCTGCTCTTTAGGTTCTTTAGTACTTAACATGACTGTTGTGTGAATGTTGCTCACAAACATCTGATAATGAATCAGATTCATCATTTTGACCGAGTTTCTCCTTTCATCAGTGATGACCAGAATTTTACGTTCTCTACGTGCTTGGCTGTAGAACCTACTTCCTGATTCTTCCTCATCAGTTAGTGGTTTGTTGTACACCATGACATTTTCAGTTACAAAAAATGGGTACTCTTTGTTTTCCACCATGTTTCTAATTGAGATGTTCTCAAGAACCTTGTTTAACTCTTTCTCACTCCCATCACATTGTTTCATTGCCCAATTCACAAGAACTCGCTCCTGCACTTTCTTCTAAGCTTTTCATTGTCCTTGTTCGTAGCTGAAGGTGCAGAACTACTGGCTAAGGGGTTCTTTTCCCACCTCACATGCCTGTAAATGATTCGACGGGTTGTAGTCTGTGTTCCTCTGAAAAAACAAATCCAGTAAACTTAAAGGGAATGTAGTGTCGTTCATTACATCAAGGAACCACCCAAGTTCATCGTTGTTTTTAATCTTATCCATGTCATCAGCATAAAAACACACTCTTTTTCAGCTTCTTATTTTTCAGATAATCCTCCAGAGCCTTCATTTCACCTTGATCGAGCTTCTTCTCCAGGTCATCAATCAGATTCTGGCTGTTTTTGGGATCAGAGACCCATTCGTCCAGTTTGGCCATGGTGGATACAGACCTGAGATCTGTTTTAAATTTAGACAATTTTCAGATAGTAAAAAAATCATCAACATAAAACATTTATTGTAAGATAACTAATGCCAAGTTCACACTACACGACTTTCCGAGTTATCAGGTCGCTGTACAGTTCACACTACATGACTGGATCTCTTGTAACCGGGAGTCTTTCAGGTGTGTCTGTATTTCACACTACAGGACTGATCGGTGATAGGGGGTTTCACACTACACCATCTATCACCAACTGGATCACCAACTTCTCTGGTCTCCCAAACTACGTTTTGTCACGAAAACACACGTGAGAAGTGACAAGGGGTTTAATGATACCACGTCCAAAAATACACTCAACAAGTAGCGAGCGATCAAAGTTTGTGTGCTGATGTGCAGCGTAAAATCAAAGAGGAAAAATAAATGAATCTGAGTGGATTTGGCAACACGACCAGCATGGATTGTTCTATAGTGAGTTGGAGGTTAATAAATATTGTTTGCAATGCAGCGTGGGTGTTTTGTAGAGAACAATAAGGTCAGAAATACTGTAAAACTCGTGTGTGTGCTGATGTATTCTGATATAAACTATATTACACCCCTGTACCACCTGTTTACACTCCTCCCCTGCGTTTCCCCTCACACCAGATCTTGCGTTCTTATTGGCTGTTCAACACTCACTGCCAGTTGGGCAACTCAGATCAGATATCTGACATACTAGAAATCTCGCTTTGACGAAAGCCGAGTTGTTCCCGAGCCGGCAAATCTAGCGCTGACCAGTCGCGAACGAAAATCAGGGCAAAAATCGTGTAGTGTGAACCAGGCATAAACGCACATGTACACCTACAGTGCTGTAAGAACCTTTTGGCCCCCCGTCTGTTTGAAAGTCTCAGTTACTGTATGTTTGTCACACTGAATGATTTCAGCTAAAGAAATAAAACATGAAATGAAACAAGTTGAGGCGCAGAGAACTTCTGAATAGAATTGCTGTACAGCGTTCTCTTTGTGTAACAGAGTTTCAGGTTGTATTTCTCAAAGCAGAGGCGATTTTCTGAAGTACTCCCGAGCCTAAGTGGCTGTATTTATCACAGTATCATGACTGTTTCTCATGCAATGATATCTGATAGCCCATTTTGTCCAAAAGGATTCTTGAACAGGTTCGGTTCAGGCTTCTTAAAACCTTGGTGCTTTTTAAAGAACTGGTAGCGTTTCCACCAGTAATTGGGAGCCGCAATGCGTCATAAACAGTGGGCGTGGCATGAGAAAAGTAACAGTACTAACACAATGGTGTAGCAGGTAGATTACCTGTGAGTGTTTGTGCTGTTTTTATAATTATCTATTAATATAATGAACTATTAAAAGATTTAGAAGGCGACTAGGTGTGAGACGATTGGTGAACCATTTGAAGGTTTCGTACATTTAACAGTGACTTCCACCCTCGACCCTCGATGGACTGAGACTGAGAATACACTGAATCTTTTCACAATATTATGTAGGGTAGATGGTGAATGACCCAAATTATTTGCAATCTTGCTTTGAGAAATGTTGTTTTTGTACTGACTGGCAATTCCTAATAAAGTTTTGAAGTTTTGAGCCATGACAGAAGCCCCCAGTTATAATATTTATAATATTTTTGAACTTACTTAGTGCAGCCATAGCTACATTAGTCTGGATCCTGCACATAATGAAAAAAAAAATTCAATAAAATACAGACTAAACCATAAATACAGCATGAAAAAGAATTTGCTCCTTCCTGATTTATTTAATTTTAGCGTATTTGTTTAAATAATACAGTTCTTGTCTTGTACTGTATATAAAATCAAATGACCCAGTGTGGAAAAATCTGGTCCTCAGACTTGGCACAGTTTTTCCCCAAATACCCTGATACAACCCTCCTATTTCTGTCCGGGCTTGGGACCTGCGCTAAGATCGCAATCTCTGAATCCATGGTACATAAAACAAATCTTGTTTTTGGACTATTTTAATTGAACACAGGTTTAAAATTTTTTTTATCAAAATTGAAAAAAATTGTCAGTTTTCCCTCTGGTTTAACTTGGGTTTGTATGTGTGTGTGTGTGTGTGTGTGTGTGTGTGTGTGTGTGTGTGTGTGTGTGTGTGTGTGTGTGTGTAATAGAGAGGTTTTTTCTTCACAGTGTCTCAGTTAGGATTGAATTCTGTGCACTTTGGCGCCGGTTACACAGCAGCGCTGCCTCCTCCAACACGTGTGAAGTTCTCTGTAGATTTCCTGTGTGTGTGTGTGGGTGTATTTTACTTTAAAGTTTTACTATTTTTAAATCTATTTAACAAGTCTTGGTTTATTTAAACTTGCTTTCATGCTCTGGTCATTATTTTTGTCACACTAATGTCACAGAAAGCCAAACAGAATCGTCAATAATGTGTTTCAGGCATCCACATACTTTTTATTTGTTTTATTTCCAGCGACAGAATCAACACAAAAAAAACTTTAAGAACATGGAAAATATAAACATAAAACTGTAAACTTTTCAGCTAATCATATTTCTAGACTAAACAGAGTTTTTACTTTCCGTCTAATGAAAGTTATGCCTGGTTCACACTACACGACTTTTGCCCAGATTTTCTGGTCGGCGCTCGGGAGCAACTCGGCGTTCGCTCTGCGATTGAAACTCGACTCTCAATCGCTATGTGTGAACTACTCAACAACTCGATCCAAACGACTGAAGAGAGATATCTAGCATGTCAGATATTTGAATCTGAGTTGCCCGACTGGCAATGAGTGCTGTGTCAAACAGCCAATGGGAACGCAAAATACGGTGTGAGGGGAAACGCAGGGGAGGAGTGTAAACAGGTGGGACAGGGGCGTAATATAGTTTATATCAGAATACATCAGCACACACACAACCTTTACAGTATTTCTGACCTTATCGTTCTCTACAAAACACCCACGCTGCATTGCAAACAATATTTATTAACCTCCAACTCACTACAGAACAATCCATGCTGGTCGTGTTGCCAAATCCACTCAGATTCATTTATTTTTCTCTTTGATTTTACGCTGCACATCAGCACACAAACTTTGATCGCTCGCTACTTGTTGACGTGCATTTTTGGACGTGGTATCATTAAACCCCTCGTCACTTCTCACGTTTGTTTTTGTGACAGAACGTAGTTTGGGAGAGCAGAGAAGCTCGCCTGCGATTCCAGTTGGTGATAGATGGTGTAGTGTGTGAAACCCCCTATCACCCATCAGTCGTGTAGTGTAAAATACACACCGACCTGAAAGACTCCCGATTACAAGAGATCCAGTCGTGTAGTGAGAACTGTACAGCGACCTGACCACTTGGAAAGTCGTGTAGTGTGAACATAAGTAAACTTAAAACACCAATTAATCTTCATTATTAAACCTGTAGAGCTTTAAAAACACAAAGTTCTGATTTTAGAAGCTGTTGTTTGTGGTAAATCTTCACTTACCTTTCAGGTGGCTGGATTGTAGAGCTCAGAAGTAACTTCCTTATTCTATTATTCTCACACTAGTGGTGGGTGGATCGATCCAAATATCGATAGTATCGATACCAACGTTGGTACTGGAATCGGATCGATACCAACGTGATGGGATCGATACTTACGTTTCAGTTTTTTTCTCGGCTACATTCAGTACCTTTCTCCCGTTTTATCAAAAATTGGACTTGTGTGTGTGTGTGTGTGTGTGTGTGTTTGTGTGTGTGTGTGTGTGTGCAAACTAGAGCTGGGTGGTTCCTGAATCACCCGGGTTAATGATTCGAATCTTTGTACTGAATCAGGAATCACGAGTCTGAGATGTCAATGAACCTGGATCCTATAAGTCCTCTGACTGGCTGCTGTTAAGTACACAAGACCAGTGATCAGACTCACGGAAACACCGGGATGATTTGGCTGAACCGGCTTCACTCCAGTCCGTGAATCTCAGTAATAAGATAAATATTCTGATAAACAAGCGGTTAAACACACTGGTGTTCGTTATGTGGCTGATTTTATGCACGTTATTATTATTATTATTATTATTATTATTATTATTATTATTATTATTATTATCAGTAGTAGTGATGTAGATTAGTAATGCAGCATATTTCCTTGTAAGCAGAACAACAACAAAATATAGTTATATTATTATTATTATTATTAACATGCAAATGCTTACAGACTACTTAATTACTGTACCACTTAAGGAGTATCATAGCCCCCATGGTAATTTATTGACTGTTTGTTTTTGTGCCACTGTGGCTGCCTGACTGGGTGAAGTTAAAATGGCAATTTATTGTTGACCATCCCCCTTGAACCCTTGACCCATTAATATACCCATCTGATTGCTAGGTGAGTCCACCCCCCTCTCCCCCATGATCAAGATTCCACTTAGAAAAAAGTGTCAACTTGTCACTGACAGGAGAAGTGTGAGGAGACAAGAGAATTAAGAGAGAAGGATTTATTTACAGAAGACAAGAGCACGGAGGACAAGTGATATCTAGATGCATTTTCATGCAGTAAATCAATCGCAATCAAGATGTCAGTAAAGTGACTCAAGTGACTCAAATGACTCAAGTGAACCGGATCACATTACTGAGTGACTCAGATTAACCTGAGTCCATAAAATGAACCGAATTTAGCACCACTATCTTTTACATATTATGCCTGGTTCACACTACACGATTTTTGCCCTGATTTTCGCTCGGCGAAAACAAAAGAATATCACATTTATCATTTGTGCACATGAATCATGTTACATATGTGATAAAGAGTAATGTAGAGAACATCTTCACTAAAAGTAAAAATCATCAAAGCGTTTTGAAGATTGTACATTTACTTCAGGTCACATCCAGGAAATAAACTTTTACTCTATAAAACATAAATAAATGAACAGAATGATGTTCCACGTGCACTGAGATGAACTGAGATCACTGAGGTTTATTATTACTCGTTTGTTTTCTGGTGTGAAAACTTCTCTTTTCTCTGTTTTTTTTTTAAGACGGCCAGAGCGGGGAGGAAAACCTCTAAAATGCACCTCAGACACAGATTGGTAGGAACCAGAGTCTCGTTATACTTGATGTGCTGCTCTTTAGGTTCTTCGGGCCTTAACATGATTGTTGTGTCAATGTCACACAAAAACATCTGATAATTAATCAGATTCATCATTTTGACCGAGTTTCTCTTTTCATCAGTGATGACCAGGATTTTTTTGTTTGTCAATTTCTACTTTATTGTACTTCATGAGGTTTTTTTGTTCTTCAGTTAGTGGTTCGTTGTACACCATGACTTTTTCTGCTACAAGAAATGGGTACTCACTGTGTTCTACCACATTTCTTATTGAGATGTTCTCAAGAACCTTGCTTAACTCTTTCTCACTCCCATCACATAGTTTCATTGCCCAATCCAGAAGAACTCGGTGCTGTGTTTCCTTTCTTCTAAGCTTTTCATTGTCCTTGTTCAGAGCTGAAGGTGCAGAACTACTGGCTGAGGGTTCTTCTCCAACTTTTTATTTATTTTCCAACTCACAAATATGGTCATATTCTAGATGTCATCTGTTCTAATAATGGGATTGTCAGTAAATTCTCTGGGCACTCTACCGGCCTATCTGATCACCTCTTTATTTCCTTCTGTGCCTCCTTACCCGTTCCCAAGTCTCATCCCAAACTGCTACGTTCATACTGAAATCTCTCTGCTGCTGATCCCTCTTCCCTGTCTACTCTTCTTAGTGTGTCTCATTTCAATGACATCTGTTTACTTCACTCTCTCGATGAGGCTACACTATCATACAACACAACACTGGCAAGGATTTTTGACACCCTGGCACCGATTAAGTCCCGGTTTGTGCCTTCCTCTCATTCTGCACCCTGGTTCAACGGCGAGCTTCGTGCCCTCAAAACGTTGGGTCGGCGCCTAGAGCGGCGTTATAAGAAATCTGGCCTCACGGTTCATTTTTTGGCATTTACGGACCACGTGGCCGATTATAAAGCGGCCCTAAATAAAGCTCGCTGTTTGTACTACACTGAGGTGTTTAAAAAAGCTGGTCAAAATCCTAAACGGCTGTTCACCACAGTCAAAAAACTAGTATGCCCCCCCAGTGACCCAGTTGTCCCTTCCCCTGGTTTGTGTGAGGCCTTCCTTAACTTTTTTAGTGACAAGGTGTCAACTATCTATAGGGGGCTTCAGGGTGCACCTGCATATGCCCCATCCCATCTTTCGCTGGTGCCTGGTTCTGAACTTTTCTCTTTGTTCCTACCAGTTGATTTTGCTGAAGTTTCACAAATCATCACTAAGTCAAAGTCTACCACATCCGCCCGTCTAGACCCAATCCCTACCTTCCTCCTTCAGTCCTCTGTGCCTGCTTTTGCTGCCCCTATCTGTCACATGGTCAATTTATCACTTTCTTCTGGCTATGTTCCTCCATCATGGAAACTCGCTGCAGTCGAAAGAGTCGTGGCATCCCAGCTGCTTGATTTCTTAAATTCTAATCACCTGCTCGAAGATTTTCAATCTGGTTTCCGTCCATATCATAGTACAGAGACTGCATTGCTTTGCGTTTTAAATGACCTCCTTCTGTTCGCTGACAAAAGGCTGGTCTCTATGCTTCTACTTCTCGAACTCACTGCCGCATTTGATACTATAAACCACACTATTCTTCTGTCCAGACTGTCCAATATTGGTCTTTCCGGCCTGCCACTTGCATGGTTTAAATCATACCTCTCTGACAGGCAACATTTTGTGCAGCTAGGGTGCCATGTCTCAAATAATGCATACATACATCAGGGTGTGCCGCAGGGCTCGGTCCTTGGACCATTGCTATTTATTCTATACATCTCTCCCCTGGGTGAAATTTTCCGAAATCACGGGTTAAAATTCCACTGCTACACGGACGACACACAGATTTATCTTAGCCTTAGGCCCTCTGATCCCTTTCCTCCTACTGCTCTCTCCAGGTGTCTTCAAGATCTCATCCTATGGCTGCGGGTGAATTATCTTCAATTAAATACTGATAAAACTGAGCTTCTGTATATTGGCTCGAAAGCTGCACTTTCCTCTTTCTCTTGCCCTGTTCTTCTCATTGGGAACACCTCTGTTTTTCCTGCTGCTACTGCACGGAACCTTGGTGTGACAGTCGACCCTCTCCTAACTTTTCAGCCCTACATCCGCTCCATCACAAAGTCTGCTTACTTCCACCTACGTAACATTTCTCGTCTTCGCCCCATGATTTCACCTCAGACAGCAGAGCTTTTGGTCCATGCTTTTGTTACTTCTCGGCTGGACTATTGCAACTCACTGCTCTATGGTCTTCCTAACAAGTCGATACGCCCTCTACAACTTATTCAAAATGCTGCGGCCAGGATCCTCACATCCACTCGAAAACACGACCATATCACCCCGGTTTTGGAGCAATTGCATTGGCTCCCTGTGCATAAACGCCTCCAATTTAAAATACTACTCCTTACTTTTAAAGCCCTTCATGGACTTGCCCCGGTCTACCTCTACCATCTGCTGACACCTTACAAACCCAGGCGTTCACTCAGGTCCTCCAATGCTGGCCTGCTGGCCACACCTAGATTTAGGCTGTCAACCTTGGGTGGCAGATCATTTAGTGTGGCTGCCCCCACTCTGTGGAACGCTCTCCCTTCTTCTCTTCGCTCTGTCTCTTCACTTCCACAATTTACATCTCTGTTAAAAACCCATCTCTTCAATTAACTATGTTTTCTTTTGTACCTCACTGAACTGTTTATTGTTCGATGTAAAGCGACCTTGGGTATCTTGAAAGGCGCTATATAAATTTAAAGTATTATTATTATTATTCTCCCACCTCACACACCTGTAAATGATTCGGTAGGTCTGTGTCCTTCTGAAAAAACAAATCCAGTAAACCTAAAGGGAATTTAGTACCGTTCATCACATCAAGGAACCACCCAAGTTCATCGTTGTTTCTAATCTTATCCATGTCATCAGCAGTGAGACACAGGGTGTGTTCGAAAAGCTAGTGTGCTGTCTACATAGGCAGCATTTTACGTCATCCTGTGCGCGCTCCCGAGAAGGAGGCTGTTCGAAATCCTAGATGCCTTAAAATCCTCACTTCTGAGGCATCTTATTATTTCAATGTTATTTTGGCTCAAGAACGAGTGAGCTCCGACGCTGCCTTAGTGATCAAGACAATCCCAGCATTCATGGCTGACGGGGCGGAGAAACGAATGGAGTTATTTTCAAACGTAAATAAAATATTACTGATTTTTAACTTGTATAAACTTGTACCGAGTGTTTTTATTTGCAAGTTCGGGCTTGTCAGGAAATTTAACCGTTATCGGTACATGAAGGGAGATGTTATTGACGTTAGCGTGCTGTGCTACCTCAGTTTATTGGTTTTAATGGCAAGATGCTAAATGCTAAACGTGAAATGCTAAACCCGATGTTATCGCTATCTAAGTAGTGCGTTCGAATAACCTGCCTTTTAAGTCACTGACTTATTAGAATACTCTCTACTAAGTCAGCTGCCTATGTAGACAGTAAGACAGCAAGGCAGCTCCCTAGGTTTTCGAACACACCCACAGACTCTTTTTCAGCTTCATGTCTTTCAGATAATCCTCCAGACCCTCCATTATACCCTGAGCGAGCTTCTCCTTCAGGTCATCAATCAGGTTTTGGCTGATTCTGGGATCAGAGACCCATTCTTCCAGTTTGGCAGTGGTGGATACAGACCTGAGATCTGTTTCAAATTGGATAGTGAAAAACCATCAATATAAAACATTTATTTTTAATTGACTAAAGCAAACAGTAACTGACTGTTTCTCATGCAATATCTGAGGGCATGAAAGTCTCGTACATTTAAAAGTGGCTTCCAGCCTTGCCCTACATCGACTGAGATTGTGAGTTCCCTGAATCTTTTTACAATATTATGTAGGGTAGATGGTGAATGACCCACATTATTTGCAATCTTGCTTTGAGAAATGTTTTTTTTTAACTGACTGGCAATTCTGAATAAAGTTTAGAAGTTTTGAGCCATGGCAGAACCCCTCAGTTTTATTATTTATAATATTTATAATATTTCTGAACTTACTTATTGCACCCATAGCTTCGTCAGTCTGGATCCTGCACATAACGAGAAAAAAAATTAATAAAACTAAACTTTCCATGAATCCATGGTACATAAAAACAATAAAAATTTATTATATAAAAATCTTGTCTTTGGACTTTTTTAATTGCACGCAAGTTTTAAAAATGGAAATAATCGTTGTTTCACTGAACTGAGGTAGAATAGAGGTGATTCTTCACAGGGTGTCAGTTAGGATTGAATTCTGTGCAATTTGGCGGCCTCTGCCGGTTACACACAGCGCTGCCTCTTCAGACACGTGTGAAGTTCTCTGTAGGTTTCCTGTAGTTCGTGGGTGTGGGTTATTTTACTTTAAAGTTTTACTATTTTTAAATCTAATTAACAAATCTTGGTTTATTTAAACTTGCTCTCATGCTCTGGTCATTATTTTTGTCACACTAATGTTACAGAAAGCCAAACAAAAACGTCAATAATTAGTTTCAGGCGTCCACATACTTTTTATTTGTTTTTATTTCCAATAAGTGACAGAATCAACACAAAAAACTTAAATAAAAGGGAAAAATTTAACATGAAACTGTACATTTTGCAGCTAATCATATCTCTTGACTACATAGAATCTGTCTGATGTAAGTAAGTAAACTTAAAACAGTAAATAATCTCCATTATTAAACCTGTAGAGCTTTAAAAACACAAAGTTTTGATTTTAGAAGCTGATCTCTGTGGTAAATCTTCACTTACCTTTGTGGTGGTTGGATTGTGGAGCTCTGTGTTAGTTTACCGAGGTTCTTGTGACCCTCACTGCGGTTGGAATAATAAAGTGTGTGGACGTCATAATGAGGCAAAGTCCAACACTGCTGAAAACTACTGGAATCATATCATGACATGAGTGATAAAAAAGATAAAATGCTCAGTTTTATTCTTGGGATTTTATTAATATTAACAGCTGATCTTATACAGTGACTGAATTAGTGGAACATAAACTTTAAAACGTTCAGCTTCAGTTTTCTGTGCAGGACACCAAAGTACACAGTGGCAGCTTGGCAGTGGTGGGGCTTAAACCAGTGACCTTTTGATCTAGTACCTTTACTACTGAGCTACCACTGCCCTGTCAAACCTAAAAAAACATAAAAAATGAGATTTCTTTTCTTCTTTCGGCTGCTCCTGTATGTAGGAGTCGTGTGTGATTAAAAACCCTGGTACGATGTTCTTCTGTTGGAATGCGGTCTCAGAAGGTTGGAATGATTTTTTCAGTCTGTCTGATATTAAAAGTAGTTTGATTTGAAACTTCTGTGTGACAAATATGCAAAAATAGGAGAAATTTTACAGCTTTGTGCAGGTATTGTTTTAAAAATCAATAAAAGAAATAAAAAAACAGTAAATATTTTTTTTCTGAGTATTTTCAGCACAGACGTCCTTAATCAGCCAGTCGACGAGTGTGGAAACAAAACAATGGATTAAAAAACATTCATGATCGGGGCTGCAGTGTGAAGCCGTGAACGTTAAAGACTCAAAATATTGAGAAATAATCAAAATCTTGGATTATATCTGAACAAATGGACGTATTTTCCCAGCGTAAGATGACAGTTTGGGTTTGTAACCTAGGCAAAACTCCTGTTCCATGTACTGTTCTCTGATCCTCCACAAATACACTAACGAGGATTTTCTTTCCGCCCTTGGATCGTTTTCAGATACGAGTCCAGTCTTTCTTTTCTTTGAATATTTTTGAACACAGCGAGAGCAGGAGCGAACACCTCCAGGATGCTCCTCAGGCAGCGATTTACAGGAACCTCGGACTCCTCAAAGCCGATCTGCTTCTCTTTAGGCTCTTTAGAACCTAAGAGGACAGTTTTCTGAATGTCACACACAAACATCTGATAATGGATCAGACTTGTGGTCTCTGTGGAGTTCTTCTTCTCATCCTTCACGACGATGATCTGTTCTTCACCAGTTTGTGGGTTCTTAAACACTGTGATGTTTTCAGCTATGAAGAACGGGTACTCGCTGTGTTCTACTACGTGTTTTACTGAGATACGGTCGAATAATTTCTTGAACTCCTCCTCACTGCCGCTGCATTGATTCATTAACCAGTTACAAAGCACAGTGCCGTACTGCTCGATTCTTCTGTTCGGCTGTCCTTCCACGTTCCTCCTCTTCTCTCTTTTTGGTTTTGGGTTCTTTAATGAAGACATGTTGGAGCAGTTGGCTTTCTTAAGCTCTTCACCCGTGTTCCTTAGTGTGTCCGTGCGTTTTTCTAGCCGTCCACCATCTGCGGACTGTAGTTGAAGGTCTCGGCTCCAAGTACTAGGGGGAACGTCTTCAAGCTTTGGAAAAATGATCATTCCTTGTGGTCCATCCGGCTCATCAAAATCATCTCCATGATTGTAACTGCTCTGCTGCTTATCTTCTGGCTCCAAACCTTCCACAACCAGACCACCGCTCTTTCTTCAAATGAGGTATCGACTTTGTCCTGTAGCTTGGACTGTAGCTGGACAACTTGCTCTTTTTGGCAAACAGAGGAACATTAAAAAAGGTTTTGAGAGGATGTTTGAGGAGGACAGTCAGTGTCGTCCATTTCCTGCTTTTCTTTTAATTCCCTGGTTCCTCCACTGCTTCTGACAGCTTGCTGAATCTGATCTGCGTTTTCTGTTGGGTGTGGAACGTCCGCTTTGAAGTCTAGGTCTGCGCTTTTGGACTCGTAATCCGTGACCTCCATGTTGTGTGTGTGACTGACATCAGTGACACCTTCACATATGAACACGTCCTCATTTGGGAACACAGTGTGAGGAAACACTCTGCTATTAAAACTTGAGCTGCATGAAGATCCGTATCCACTGCTGTTCAAATCATCTGCATTATGGTTTATGGAGTCGTCGTAATTACTGTACTGTTCAGGCTTTTTCTTGGCTGTTGAGGCCTTACTTCTGACCTTCTCAAAAAAGTGGTCAAGTGTATTTTTAGGAAATTTGGCTCCTTTAACGTCTGTAAGAAATGAACGAAGATCTTTTCTCTGTCTGATCTCGTTGATCTCTTTAGCAGTGAGACACAGACTCTTTTTCAGCTTTATGTCCTTCAGATAATCCTCCAAACCCTCCATTTCACCCTGAGCAAGCTTCTCCTTCAGGTCATTAACCAGTTTTTCACTGATTTTAGGATCAGAGACCCAGTCGTCCAGTTTGGCCATGGTGGATAAGGTCTTGAGATCTGTTTCAAAACCACACAAAGTTGTTGTTAATAAAATACACTTACATTTCCTGACTTGGTAGAGCATTTAAACAATTAATCATTAAAGATCAAATTAACAAAAATGTCAATGTGTGTGTTTACCAATTAATGTAAAACATTTACTAATAAAAAATCTTAAATGTCAGAATTGCAGCAATTTAATTCCACATCCGACTACAATCGACAGAAATCTTCAAAAGTAATAATAATAATAACAGTAATAATAATAGTAATAATAATAATGTTTTGATTATATAGCACCTTTCACAGTCTCAAGGTCACTTTACAGTAGAGGGAAAAACCAAAATACTGACTAAAAAGAAAAGTCTAGAGATTTAAAAAAGTGATATAAGAACAATCTTGGGGTGGAGAGTTTCAGGGCTTAGGAGCAACAGCACTGAAAGATCTGCCACCCTTGAGGACAGTTTAGTCAGAGGCGTAGAGAGGAACCTTCCACCGGAGGACCTTAAGGAGCGAGAGGGAGTGTAGGGGTGTAAGAGCTCTTAAACAAAAGCTGGGGCCAGACCATGGAGAGCTTTAAATGTAAGAAACAGAATTTTGAATTTGATGCATGATGTGATTGAAAGCCAGTGCAATTCTCTGATTTCAAACAGTGAAAGAGAAACTGGGAAAAAAACAGAGAAAAGACGAAAAGCAGATGAGAAGTGGCAGCAAGATGCGCACAACATACTCTGAACTCAGTACCTGGTGATGTTTGGAGATCACAATCTGTTTCATCCATGGCTTCATGGTTCTGGATTCTCTGTCTTTTTTCCTATGTGGGTTCACCAGAGAGAAAATGTGACTCTAATACAATTCTAAATGTCTATAAATCCCAGAGTTACAAACAGAACCGAAGCTTTCACCACGTTACTCACTCTCGAGTGGCTCGGTTCCGGAGTCTCTGTCTTTTCTGCTTTAAAATAAAAAGAACATGAATAACTGAGAATTCAGAAAATGTTCCATCTTTTTAATCTTCAGGATGAATCACACCGCATGAAGCTACTTACCCAGATCTTCCATCACATGAGACTCGTGTCTCTTCAGCCATTCTAATGTTAATTCATAGGCCTTACTGCTGTTCAGATGCTTATAAACTGTCCTCATCTGCTCCTCTTCTGGTTTCTGGCTACTGATCTCATTCAATGCTTCCTTAGAAATCACTTCCTTCTCAAGCAGACAATCAGCCAGACCGTTTACGCTCTTCACTCGGCCCACGATTTCACTCCTGTGGACCTTCAGGAACCGTTCGGCGGGGGACGCCATCTTCACCTGTTCAAAATCAACCACAATGTCGGTGCACTTTTTTATATTGAAGCATCTGTAATGGTTAAGTGGGTCAAACTGGTTAAGAGTAAGTCAGCATGAATCGAGCTTCAGCAACATTCACACCAAACTCCTCGCCCTGTGTCATGATGGACCTCACTCTCTCGATCTAAATAAATCTGAATCGTGAACTGGTTCTGTTCAGGCTTTTAAGAATCTCTGTACTATTCTGAGAACCGCCGGTGCTATTGGACCCGAGGATGTGTCACCAGCAGACGGGGCGCTGCACAATGCACGGCTGGAGTAAACATGAGCAAGAAGCCGAAGGAGTGCATAGATTACCTGTGAGGATTTGTGCAGCTGTTACAGATGTACAGGTAGTATGGATCAACTATTTGTGATAAGAGAACGTTCTTGTTCCTCTACAGCCTGACACGCCCTCAGATGTTGGCACGGCATGTTGAAGACAAAAAAGAGTGATTAGGTTTACAAACTAAAACACTGTTTGAAAATGGCTGTTTGTGCACAGAAATAAAGGAAAGGCCCTTCACCATACTGTTGCTATAAATATGAGAATATTTTATTTATTTGATGTTATTGATGTATAACTGATGTGCCTGTTAGAACCGTTAAAGAGTGAGAACAGCAAAAAAATCAGATTGTCCTATTTTCTATGCAAAATACTAATTCACTGGGCAAATGGCAGGAAACACCCTGGACAGGTCGCCAGTCCATCACAGAACACACACACACACACACGAGTAAATTTTGCAGCTCCAGTTGTTTTTGCGTGTGTGAGAGAAAACCCGGAGAACCTGATGGAAACCCACACTGACCCCTGCTCACCCAGCCTGCTAAGAAATCGAACCCAGGACTTTCTTGCTGTGACGCAACAGCACTACCCTTTGCGCCACTCTGCCACAAAAAATAATAATTTTGTTCATTGTTTATTACATGAATGTAACTGTTGGGTAGAAATGGCGTCAGTATAAACAAAATATGTCTTTTTCTCCACTTAGGGCTGTAATTCATGTTATTATCACAGTTCAGCAATATTCTTTTACATTAGATCAGTGCTTTTAGATCAGTGTTTCCTGTTTACATGGTTTCTTTCTAATAACACTGTGATATACAGCATCATAACTAACAAATGAATAGTTACATAAATAAATGAATCACTGAATATAAGGAGATGCACATTAATAGTCCAGAATTTTATCTTCAGGGGCAGTGATAGCTCAGTGGTTAAGGTACTGGACTAGTAATCAGAAGGTTGCCGGTTCAAGCCCCACCACTGCTAAGTTGCCACTGTTGGGCCCCTGAGCAAGACCATTAACCTCAACTGCTCAAAATCATGTTCAGGTCATAATTGTGAGTCGCTTTGGATAAAAGTGTCTGCTAAATGCCGAAAATGTAGATAAGAATCGTGTTTTTGGTGCAAGATATAAACTTTCACTTTCAGTTTAGTAACACATTTATTCATTATATTAGTTTAAGCATATTTTACACGACAGTGTTAATAAATTATTATTAACACGTAATAAATTAACAATAATAAATGTTTCATTTTGCAGCCGTAATAAAGAAAAGCATTTCTCACATCAGCAGCGTGAATATTAAACGTTCTTACCTGGCGGAGATCAGACTGTAGAGCAAAGAGGAAATGCCCTGCTCCTGATTGTGTCAGATAGAATAAAGGTAAAAAATGTCACACAGAGAGACGAACTTCAGACTCGTGTCAGGACTCGTCACGTGTGGGAGGAGAAACCAACATGGAACCTTCATTCATTTCTTTATTCAGACCTTCAACTGCTTTAGGGACAACTGTTTGAGGGACAGTGGTAGCCTAGTGGGTAGAGCTTTGGACTATCAACCGGAAGATTGGTGGTTCAAATCCAGGCTCTGCTATTCAGCCACTGTTGGGTCCTTGAGCAAGGCCCTTAACCCTGTCTGCTCCAGGGGTGCTGTATGATGGCTGACCCTGCGCTCTGACCCCAGCTCCCTGTACAACTGTATACGTATATATGACAAATAAAGTATATCTTCTTTTCATTGTCAGAGTCACAGTGGGTCAGGCACCATGCCCGGACACTGTGTGCAAGACATAAATGCGCTCTTTTAATAAAATGTGCTCCAATTCTCACAAACTCCAAAATCATGGAGGGGCACCACATACTAACGTTGGTTTTGAAAAAAAATGACCAACATGCTCATGATCAAATGTCCATATAGTTTCGACCACAGAGTATTTAATGGTATTTTTTTTCCTGTGAGTGAATTACTGTAATGCATACTTTAACCACAAAAACACACTGTTGTTTTTGGAAAGAATTACCAGTGAGGAGCAGGATTGGTGCTGTGGACTACTAACCGGGGTGCTTACACAGCATTGAAGACCCCGTCCACTTTTTATAGTCCCGTCTTCTCTCACCCAGCAGATTAGCGACTGATTTTGTCCGCTGCACCGCCTGCACTGCCGATTGTGCCTGCTAAGGGGCACCCAGACGACCGGTAACAATACTAATAATTGTGTAAACCAACGTGACATCAACAATGAAGTGATGTCAACAGTCTGTCTGTGGTACGAGAGCTACAGCTTGTCACTGTTAGAACTGATCTACCTGTTGAACATAAATGATGAAGTGTATGAACAACAAAAACTACAAACTGAATAATGAAAAACACTTTATTTTAATATAATTTGCAGACATTTTAAAATAAGTCAACTGTAATCAGGAAAATAAATCAGTAATTATACTGCAAACAACAAAAAGCATCATTTTTAATAAGCATAAAGCATTATATAACTTTGAGATCAAAGTTCGAATCTCAGCTGTGCTACTGACCGGCCAAGGTGGCTGCACAGGCACACGACTGGCTGGGTGTCTGTAAGTGGAAGGGACAGTGGTCAAGCGCTGCAGCAACACCCTCTGCTGGCCAGTCACGGTGCCTAACCCCATTCCCAAAGATATCATATTGCAGCGGCAGCTGTAAGTGACCCCACCTGACCTTTGTCCTTCCAAGTGGGTGGTGGCATTGAAGGTGATTATAACTCGTTTAATGAATACTTTCGTGTTTCATTTAGTTCTGCTTTAAGAAAATGTTTTAAAAATTCTGTACAATTAAATGTGACCGGATGGCTTCGGATCTTTGCACGTTTTCAAATCAGAGAGTACAGCTTTTTCTTTTGCTGGATGTTTTTGTACACAGCAAGAGCAGGAACAAAAACCTTTGAAATGCACCACAGATACGGGTCTATAGTGAAAGACCTGTCGATGCTCCTCTCTTCCTCTTGAGGACCTAAGACGATCGTCGATGGAATGTCACACACGTACATGTGATACTGGAGCAGAGTTTGTGTGTCGATTGAGAACTTTTTCTCATCAGTGAGGTAAATCATTTTATTTACACCAGTTTTTGGGTTCTTATAGTTCATGACATTTTCAGCCTTTAGAAACGAGTACTCGCTGTGTTCCACAACATCACTGATCAATATACAATCAAATACTTCCTTTATCTCCCCCTCACTGCCGCTGCATTGTTTCATAGCCCAGTTACGGAGCACAATGTCCCGCTCCGTCATTTTCTTCATCTTCTTCAGCTTATTTTCCTTCAGCACTTTCTTTCTGTTATTGTTTCTTTTCTTGGTCTCATTTAAAGGTGTACTTTGGTTTAAGGGTTGACCTGTAATGTCTGTAGCAAATAGTTTTGAAGAACTTTCAGCATGACCCAGTGACTACTTTATCTTGATCCTTCACTGCACCAGTCACAGAACTCACAGCTGGATCACTAAACCTACTGTAAACAGACGTGGGGTTAAAACGCTCATTTGGTTCATACACGTTCTCTTGTATGTCCATGTTTTCCTCTAGCCGTGCATCATCTCGACCCTCAGACTGGAGCTGCATGACTGATGTGTTTTGAAAACGGGATGAAAATTAAGTTTTACTGTGATTTGCTTCAAACAGACCATCAGGCTGCAGAGGCTTTAAAGAATTTTTGTAAAACTGCATATTTGGTTCACTGACCGTCTCCTGCACATCCATGCTTTCTTCTACTGGTTGTAGCTGGCACTGCTGGCCATCAAGAACATCTGGATGATTTAAGATAGCAGAACTATTTCTTTCTTTGAACTTAAGATCTTGCAGCCCCTCATTTTGCATGAGCTCATCCACTACAGCAGGTAGAGGGGTACCATAATGCTTATTCTGGCCCTGATGGCCATCAAGGACATGTGGATGATTCGGGACATCAGAAGCACTTCTTTCATTTAAGTTAGGATCTTGCAGTCCCTGGTTTTGCATTGGGCCACCTGCTACTGCAGGTAGAGAGGTACCGTAATGCTTATTCTGATCAACATCAAGAACATCTGGATGATTTGGGACATCAGAACCACTTCTTGCTTGTAACTTAAGATCTAGCAGTCCCTTGTTTTGCATCAGGAAATCTGCTAATGCAGGTAGGGAGGTACAGTGACGCATATTCTGATCATAATCATGATTGTCTGGAAGATTCGGGACATCAAAATTATTTCTTTCTTTGAACTGAAGACCCTGCAGCCCCTCAGTTTGCATTAGCTCATCCACTACTGCAGGTAGAGAGGTACCGTCATGCTCATTCTGTTCACCATCAAGAACATCTGGATGATTTGGGACATCAGAACCATTTCTTTGTTTGATCTTAAGATCTTGCAGCCCCTCGTTTTGCATTGGCTTATCCACTACTGCAGGTAAAGAGGTCCCATAACACTGATCAACATCAAGAACATCTGGATGCTTTATGACATCAGAAGCACTTCTTTCTTTACACTGAAATTCTTGCAGCCCCTCATTTTCCATTGGCTCGTCCACTACTGCATGTTGAGAGGTAGCGTAATTCTCATTCTGATCACCATCAAGAACATCTGGATGCTTTAGGACATCTGAACCATTTCTTTCTTTGAACTGAAGATCTTGTAGCCCCTTGATTTGCAATAGGTTGTCTGCTACAGCAGGTAGAGAGGTACCATAACACTTACTCTGGCCCTGATAGATATTAAGAACATCTGGATTATTTGGGACACCAGAAGCACTTCTTCCTTTGAACTGAATATCTTTTTGTTCCTTGTTTTGCATTGGCTTATCCACTACAGCAGGTAGAGGGGTACCGTAATGCTTATTCTGATTATCAACAAGAACATCTGGATGATTTAAGATATCAACCTTTCTTTCTTTAAACTGAAGATCTTGCAGCCCCTCGTTTTTTATTGGGTCATCTGCTACAGCAGGTAGAGAGGTACAATAATTCTCATTCTGGTCCTGATGACTGTCAAGAACATCTGGATGCTTTATGACATCAGAACCATTTCTTTCTTTACACTGAAGTTTTTGCAGCCCCTTGTTTTGCATTGGCTCGTCCACTACTGCATGTGGAGAGGTATCGTAATGCTCATTCTGATCACCATCAAGAACATCTGGATGCTTTATGACATCAGAACCTCTTCTCTCTTTGAACTGAAGATCTTGCAGTCCCTCGTTTTGCATCAGGTTGTTTGCTACAGCAGGTAGAGGGGTACCGTAATGCTCATTCTGTTCACCATCAAGAACATATGGATGCTTTGGGACATCAGAACCATTTCTTTCTTTGATCTTAAGATCCTGCAGCCCCTCATTTTCCATTGGCTCGTCCACTACTGCATGTGGAGAGGTAGCGTAATTCTCATTCTGATCACCATCAAGAACATCTGGATGCTTTAGGACATCTGAACCATTTCTTTCTTTGAACTGAAGATCTTGCAGTCCCCCGTTTTGCATCAGGTCACCTGCTGCTGCAGGATGAGAGGTAACATAATGCTCATTCTGGTCCTGAAGGATATCAAAAACATCTGGATGATTTAGGACATCAGAACCACATCTTTCCTTACACTGGAGTTCTAGCAGCCCCTCATTTTGCATCGGCTTATCCACTACTGCATGTAGAGAGGTACCGTAACACTTATTCTGATCACCATGAAGAACATATGGATGCTTTGGGACATCAGAACCACTTCTTGCTTTGATCTTAAGATCTTGCAGCCCCTTGTTTTTCATTGGCTCGTCCACTACTGCATGTAGAGAGGTACCAAAACACTTATTCTGATGACCATCATAAAAATTTTTCTCAGATCTCGGAACATCTGATATTTGAGGTGTATTCTTAAACTGTACCTCCTGCAGGTCCTCTGTTGGTAGAAGTTTATCTTTCTCCTGGACCACTGTTGGTTCACATGTCTGTAATGATCGAGAACCAAGCTCCTCTGCTGGCGATACACAGCCCAGATCAGCGTTTTTGGACTCACTGTCGCTAGTTTTCTTCTCACTACATGGAACGCCAGTGACTATTGGGTGACTGATGGTATGAAGGCTTGTCACAACCTGTAACTGATCATTAGTTTGTGACAGTGAGCGGTCAGTCAAGCTAAATGACGATCCATATCTACTGCTGCCTGACTCTTCTGCATTTATCTGCATGAACTCTTAATCATCATCATTTTCTACCAACATCGATACTTTTGCAGCTGTAACGTGGTCTTTGTCCTTTTCAAAAAACAACCCTAACATCGATTTAGGAAATGTAGCTTTTTCTCTGTTCGAGAAACAACTTTAGTTCTTTTTTACGACTGATCTCGTTAATCTCTTTAGCAGTGAGACACAGACTCTTTTTCAGCTTCTTATCCTTCAGAGAATCTTTCAAAGCCTCAATTTCACCCTGTTTGAGCTTCTTCTCCAGGTCATCAATCAGTTTCTGGCTGTTTTCAGGATCAGAGACCCAGTCTTCCAGTTTGGCCATGGTGGATAAGGTCTTGAGATCTGTTGAAATGTAGATAATGTAGTTGTTTACACAGTGTATCAGATTTTCATTTGTACACTGGCTACTGCAGTTGAAGGTCAAAGCTTTGCAAACACTGGTAGGGAACACATTATCGTAAAAAGGAATTTGTGTCCTTACTGGTTTATTTTATTTTTGCATATTTGCAACTTTTAGTTTTTTTGCACCTCTTAAAAAAGTGTAATATAAGACAAGGGGCAGATAATTTGTCACAGCACACATATCATGACAGTACTACACTTTAAATAATTTTCTGCAATGGTTTCTTTTCTTTGACCGAATTATTGAAACCCAAACCCTGAATTTGATGCGTATAACACATTCCAATAAAAGTTACAGAATGTTGAAGTGGAGAAGGGTTTTGGGACTTAACAAAGATACAAGTTACCATCAAGGCATCTTTTCTTTGGAAGTTCGTAGTTATTTAAGCACGGTGATACCAGGCCTCATTCTGCCTGCACTACAACAGTGCGGCTTCCTAGACACAGAGTGTGTGTGTGCTTGACCAGCCTGCCTGCAGTCCAGATCCACAAGAAACACTGCAACAATCAGTGTCCTCAGTTCCAGACGCATTAAAAAGTCTCATTAATAAAAATGCTGATGGGACTTGGTAGGGAACACACCCCCGTCCTGACTTTTTTGGAGTTACAGCATCAAATTCTAAACGTGTTTCTATTTACAAACTAGAATGAGGTTGATCAGTGAAACATTAAGAATCTTTTCTTTGTACTTTTATCAGTTAAATAAAGATTTAAGGGAAGTAACACATCACACATTCTTCTTTTTACTGTCATGTATTAAACGTGACCCGTCTGTGTTGCTCAATTACAGATTAATAAATGATTGCCGTAGTTTTGAATTTTTTTATTGTCGTCCTGGTCAGGGTCGCGGATGGTCTGGTTTCACCAGGAAAGACTGGGTGCAAGGCAGGAATACCCTGGATGGGATGACGACATTAAAGCATTAATAGATTTTAGTGGGTTAGTAAGAATTTAGTTTTTACTTACTTGGAGAATTATTGAGACGGTTATCTGGTTCATCCACGCCGTCCTCTGTTTGACTCCTAAACCTCTTCCCTGTGTAAACATATAAGGAAAAATAACACACACACAGAAAAATCACAAATACCTTCAAATCATCAAGCAAGACCTTAATATACCTAAAAATGACTAAATGTATAAAGGTATTTTAATGATTTACTTTAAGTGTTTCAGCCAAATCAGTTATATGAAATAAATAATGTCTGGAAAAGAGTAGGGCTGGGTATCGCCACTAATTTCCTGGATCGATTCGATTCGATTCGATTCACAAGGTCCCGATTCGATTCGATTTCGATTCAACACATTTAGGCATATTTGAGTTACATTAACAGGTTTTGTTTAAATATGTACAGATGTTCAGAGAACGAATGTGCTAATTGTACAAAGAACATAATATTTTCATTATTAAAAATATTTGTGTATTTTGTTTACATAAATAATTACTCCAAAACAGAAAACAGTAACATTCATTTTTTATTATTATTTTATATGTCTGACACGCTACAACATTGTAAATGTAATGTAAACATACACCTGGCTGTTGAACAGCTTATGCCAAGTTTACACGACACGACACTCTGATTAACACCTGGTCGCTGTAATGTTCACACTACACGACTGATCGGCGATGGGGGTTTTTACACTACACCATCTATCACCAGGGGGAATCACAGGTGAGCTTCTCTGCTCTCCAAAACTACGTTCTGTCACGAAAACACACGTGAGAAGTGATGAAAGGTTTAATGATACCACGTCCAAACATGCACATCAACAAGTAGCGAGAGATGAAAGTTTGTGCGCCGATGAAATAAATGAATCTGAGTGGATTTGGCAACACGAGCAGCATGGCTTGTTCTATAGTGAGTTGGAGGTTAATAAATATTTTGTTTTGTAGAGAACGATCAGGTCAGAAATACTGTAAAACTCGCGTGTGCTGATGTATTCTGATAGAAACTATATTCCGCTCCTGAACCACCTGTTTACAACCTCGCCCCTGTGTTTCCCCTCGCTGTTTCTCACATTGATTGAGAGCCGAGTTTTGATCGCAGAGCGAACACCGAGTTCCTCCCGAATCCAGCACCGACCCGTCACCGAGCGAAAATCAGGGCTAGAATCATGTAGTGTGAACCAGGCATAACTTGAGCTTCTGCCATGCTGAACTGATGTGCAGATCAGATCTCGTTGCGCAAAAAAAAGACCGCTACCAGTCTGTGGGTCATTTATTACTGGGCCGCACAGAAAGAAAAAATAATTAGAGACGCTACAATAGCAATGAAAACACTGCGCCAATTTTCAACACACTTCAGGCGCTATTGCCTCCTATCACCACTAGGTGGGAGCTGCGTCTTGTTGCATTGAAAAAAGCTGATTTTCCATTATTGTGAGTTAGTTATTACACAGTTACATAGTTATTTTATTTTAAATCCTCCCACCCTGCCAGTCCGTGACATTATGTCTTAAATAAAACCGGTCCATGGTGCAAAAAAGATTGGGGACCTCAGCCCTATAGGTCAGAGTTTTACTGTGACTTACTCTCTGGTTCGGCATTGTCAACCTCATTTCTGTTAGAAATGTTAATAAATCAACCAACAAACCAATGATCATGATCAATTCTGTCATTTCTTACAGCCAGCAGTTAATATTCGGCTCCTTTAGTGAATAAGTTCTCTACAGAACTTGTTATCAAGCTACACCAGTAAAATGCTTAACTTTGCACCCCTGGGATCAGATGAATCCCCCCCCCATCTCCAAACCGGCAGGTGTAGCAACAATTCATAACAAGTATGTTCTTTTTTGTCTAATAATTATTAGTTTTAAAGCTAAAAGTGACCAAATTCTTTTGATGTTACTGTTTTACTGCCATGTTTGTTATGTTGGGCTGGTTTTTGATTCAGTAAAGCATGAAAACTTATTGACCTCACACTCAGTGATGTGTTATTCTGAAGGATCACTATATATGCCCATTGGTTACTGGTTACCATCAACTAATGACCATTAGGACTTGGTAAGGGGAAGAGGTATTTATCTAAAACACAGTCGTCAGCTGGAACAAAATCACAGAAGCAATTAATTCTATTAGTTCTATTATTATGATTTAAAAACAAAACTCAAAAGTCAGGCTTACCCAGTTCTTTCATTAAATCAGACTCGTTCTCTTTTAGCCAATCATAAACACACTGATAGGCTTTCTCGCTGTTCAGGTGCTCGTATAATTCTCTCATTTGTTTCTGGCTGGTTGTCTGTCTTTTGATGTTAGAATACATTTCAGCTTTAATAATGCCCTTCCCACGCAGAACATCAGCCAGACCTAATGGATTTCTTGTCCTTTTGATAAGTTCCGCCTGGTGTTTCTTCAGAAAATGCTTTGCACCGAGTTCTGCCATGGCGCCTGTACAGCAAACAAACAGTGTGTTAGAACAAACAACCCTACAGAGAGCTGCTGGTGACCTTATCAATATGCATAATTCATGCCCACGCTCTGTTAACATGTGGGATGAGAGCCTAATGCACGGCCATGACTAACATTTGTGAACGATATTATTAAAGTGTGAAGTTAAAGCTCTTAAGGGAAGCTAAATCTCGTGCTCTAGGGCCAGAGAGAGCATGAGTTCACTACCAGTCTGAAATAATACCCACATTCTTCCCTGTGTCCCTGCCAGCAGTAATGCCCAGTCACACCGAGCTGTCCCACAGTGGCTGGCTTTTGTTTGGCACCCAGTTTTTTTTTTTTACAGTGTGCATGCACATATAATACATTAGTGACATAAAGTAAAATAATACATGTCACTATTTGTAATAATTAGATATAAACAGCTTTAAAATAAATGTGCAGATGAGAGTTTCCTGTAGAAGACATGTCCAAAACACAGATATCAAACTTAAACGTTTTAAAACCCAAACTTTAACCACCAAACACTAAATTATCTGTATGTAGCTGACAATAAATTAACCAACATCAAAAAATACGGTACCCCAAGAGCTGTAATAATCACAATATATATTAGGGGAACACCCCAATTCTCAAATGTGAGGGACATATACTGACATAAAAATGACAAATAAACCTGTTGAACTTTCTAGCATTAGTCGTTGATTTGGCAGAAATGTTTAGAACATCAGGGACCCCCAGTAGAGTTGGTCCCCCCAATACTCAATTCATGGCTACTGGACTCTTGGGCTACTGGACTCTTAGGTCTTGGGTTTAAGAGGATTGCTACACTGACACTGAGATGCTCACTCTGACTCTATGATCCCATGAAGAAAAGAGGATTTCATGCACAACTTTAGATTTTTCTCAGTGCAGCCATTTTTATTCCCCACTAGGTGGAACTAAGAACATACAAAATGAACCACTACACTGCATTCAATACAGCAGGGTTTTTCAAACTTTTTTCTGGTGACCCACATCTTGTCCATGATGTTTTAACGCGACCCAGGCAACATAAAAATATATATTTCTATAAATGTATACTAAAACACAAAACAAACAAAATTCACTTACTCAATGAGAAGGATGGGCCTGTTTGCTATGTATGATCTGGTCCCATTGTGGTTCACAAGAAGAGAGGGCAACACACATATAAGCACGTTTCCTTTCAGTGCTAACGGCAGTTGGCCTATTTATTTTCAGCTCTTATATATATATATATATATATATATATATAAGATATATATATATATATATATATATATAAGATATATATATATATATATATATATATATATATATATATATATATATATATATATATATATATATATATTTTTTTTTTTTTTTTTTTTTTTTTTTTTTTTGTAAAATATCTAATAATATTAATGGAAAACTGGTCATGTTTAAACTATTTACTGGCTCTATCCTAGATCTGTCCTATTATTACTTAATACACCTGTCAGCCAATCAAAAACAAGGACCTTTTATAATCTTGTATTAAATAGCAGCAAGTATTTCGTAATAAGTGACCTGTATTACATTTAATTAACATAAAAACGCTAACAAATTTGCATCCAAACACAAATAATTACACCATTATAAACACATGATCACCTGACAACAAAGTGTCTCCTATTTCAGCATCTGGACGTATTTTTTAAAATCGCCCCTCAGAATGATGGAGAGGTTAAAAAAGGACTTAATCCTGATTATCTTTAATCTGGCTGGACTCGGGTTCGACCTGCTGCGCTGTAAACACTGTCCTGCTCCAAGTCTCTTCTAGAAAAGAGCAAAGATAAAAGAGCAACCATTGTGATCAGATCCAACAGAGGTGAATCATTACAAACTTACCGACATTCACTGATTATTTTATTATAAGCTTTACTCACCGAACAGATGAGATTTAAGAGAAAAGTTTATATCAGAATTATGAAAGTAGTGTTGAGGGTTACGGCTGAGTCCTTAAGTGAAGTTTTGGTTTTACAAAACAAGCATTAAGGTCAAGAATTAAATCAGTGATCTTATAATGACAGAATAAAGCGGCGCTCGGTTGGCACAGTGGTACATTTGTCCTTTACTGTTGAGATCTGGGGATCCAGGGTTTGGATGGTCAAAACAGCACTAGGAGGTGCACTTGTAAGTGCTGGTTCCAAGCCCAGACAGAAACAGGAGGGTTGTATCAGAATAAAAGCTGTGCCAAGCTATGTAAAGACCAGATACAGATGCTGTGTTGACCCCTAATATACCGGAGCAGCCAAAAGAATTATGACAGAATAAGTAAACAATCAAAAATCATTTTTAAATGTATTTTATTTATTTTTATCTATCCAAAACTCAGTTTTTCTGAGCTGCTCAGTCTGAATAAACTGTTTAGAATAACTCTTATTTATTTAAATAGTTACACACTCTGTTACATATTTTAGAAGATTAAAAGGGCCCTAGAACAGAACCTTGTGGCACACCATGCTGCATTATTTTGGCTCTGAAGTATCTGCTAAGGCCAAGATTTTCAAATGCAGTGAAGCTAATAGTAAAACTCATTGAAAGGATTATTATTATTATTATTATTATTATTATTATTATTATTATTCAGCTTTGGGTTTGGAGAATGCAGGGGAATTGTATGTAAGGCAGCAGGGCAGGCGTCTAAGCTGTTGTTCAGTCATGATCAGGTAAATCTTAATCTAGGGGGATTAAACTTAATCCTCCCAATCAGACTAGGTGAATGCGCTAGTGTTGCAGCTCCACGCTGCATCCTGGTCACGAGTTCAGAACGGTTCAGCAGCTAATGTGGAAGCGTCTTGGTTCTTACATAAACACTCACGAATCTTCTCACCTGGAGCGCAGTGTCTTTATTAATAGTTGACTAAAAAAGCACTATTGAGGTTCATGAGGTTCTTACACGTCTACCTCTAATTTACCTCACTGTCACACACTATATGGACAAACGTTTGTTGAACCTCTCGGTACAAAACCAAGGGCTCTTCTTCACTCCTCTTTTCTAGAAGGGCTTTCAACAGGGTCATGAAGTGTGTCAGAATTCCAAATTCTAAAAAAGGTGTGGAGTGTGGTTTGGGACAGGATGTGCATTCAACTGGAGTTCTTCCACACCACACACATTAAACCACACTTAGAGTGATTGGTATGGCTACACCAGGACTCAATAATACCTAGGGTGGTGGTAACTCAGTAGTTAAGGTACTGGGTTAGTAATCAGGTTGCCAGTCAAGCCCCACAACTGCCCCTGATCAAGGCCTGTAGTTGGATGGTCCCATAAATATAATTAGGATGGGGTGTCCACATGCTTTTGACCATATAGTGTATTGCAGATGGGTTGACACACATTTTCACATAAAGATCCTTTATAGTGATTGCAGATCATCTTGATGGCATGAAGATTCACCACAAAAACAGAACACACATTCCTCACCATGATATTTATCTGACCTGATTAGAACATTTTTCAATCCTGCAGCATGTCCTGTTACGTTAAAGAAAGTTATAGCACATCGTTTACATGGTGTTTTATGTGTTGGGACACGTTTACCTCTCACTGGCTGACGTATTATCATCACTGCCTTCATTGTGTGGTTCTGAGACACTGGATAAAGATGGTCGCTGCCTGGGAGTTGGTCTGTAGGCTAAAAAACAACTTCCTGTAAAGGTCTGGCCAGAGCAGGAACTCTGCAGTCTCCCTCTGGATACCTCTCCCCACGGTCGTGGTAATGTGGACCTACAGGAAGGTGTCAGAGCCTGGGAGGACGACTGAGTCTTCAGCTGGGTCTGAGCGCTACCAAATGATGATGAATTAGAGGCCAACAAAAATCCGTTTTCATCATCACTGCTTTTTCTGGTCCAGCTTTGGACACATGAAGATGGTGGAGCTGTGAAGGTTTCACACTGAACAGGACAGGTTGAAGATGAAGATACAGTGGGTAGACTTGGATCTCTGTGGCGTACAGAGTAACTTGAGGGTGGAATTTGGGCCCTGGAGGCCGGTGGAGTAGTGTAATCTCCTGGGCTGAATTTATGGGAATGCTGGAAAAGTCTGTCAGCTTCCTGTTTATCTGAAGCAAATGTGGCAGTCAGTCAGAGATCCCTCTGAATTATTGTCCTGGCTGGGAAGCAAAGGTACCGTTTGTAGTGACACTCGTAGTCCCTGAATTCTACCACGATCCTGTCTTGGATTGCAATCATCATTGCTGTTAAAGGAGCTGTCCATTAGTACCTCGGGTGGAGGAGGTGGAAGACTGTCAGCGTCCACTTCCTCAGGCTGTACCGAGAACTCCTTTTCAGGAGGATAATTGTTGTGGTCAGTGGTGGAAACACTTGCCCTGTAGTTAGTTAATGCAGGCAGGAAAGACCCTTCTGCTTCTAAATCTTGCAGACCTGTTGCTGGGCTTGTGGTTGGACGTGTCCTGTACCCCCTGGCTGAAGGTGCAGATAAGTCGTTTGACAGCATTTTTCCCAGGTGGTTCAGGTACAAATACAGGAGGCAAGCGAGGAACTAGGTTAGGTTTAACTGTTACCCTGTTTCCATATTGTGGACTTTGTGCCGTCTTGTTTTTTTTGATGCTCTGACATCTGTCCTGCCTTTGCACCATGTAGTCTATTTTACTGTATAAGCAATCAGCAGACTGTGACCTCCATGTGCCTCTCAAACCAGGATACATAGGTTTACCTGGACAAGGTACAGGGGGGTTATTTACAGTTTGGGGTCGTCTGATGTTTCTATCTTTTCGATAAGTCTGATCAACAGTACTATTGTCTGGCCAGTTATTTTGTAGGCTGAACTGAAGCTGCGCTTTGAGGTCTTTCTGAGACTGAATCGACATATTTTTGGCTTCCAAATTACTATTCATTTCCACTTCATCTTGTACTTCCTCTTTCACATCAGGCGTGTTGTCAGCATGATCATCATCAGCAAAATCTTCATCATTTTTATCCCCTTTATCTTCTCTAAGCTGATCAGGTGAATCTTCAGGATTCTCAGGATGTCCAGTGGAAGAACCAGGTTTGGCTCCAGACCCAGAGCTTTTGCGATGGACGCGAACTCGTGCTGAACCGATCTGGCAGTCGTTGTCTGCACCGATGCCGCTGTCCTCGCTGTGCAGAGAGGAGTCTTCTGGACTGGACTTCCCTAAGCTGGCAGCTTCCACACTAGCCAACACTTGATTCAATTGTTCCTCAGCTGTTCTCTTGGCCTGCCAGTTTTTCCCCCAGCAGTTGTGAGACTGAGCCAAAATATTCAGCTGCTTCCTCTATGGCGGCGTCACCAAGTCCTTTCAGTGAATCTCCAACTTGCTTCATTTCGTCAATGAAGTGTTGGAGCATCTGCGGTAGGTCTGGAGGGGTTTCATCTGAATTCACATCATCTTCTCGGATGTCTGGGTCTATCTGTCGATCCTTTTGTGCCGTCGGCCAGTCGGCCATGTCTTTGCGAAGGTCCAGCAATTGTTCCCCCTGAGTCGTCATTTCCTCTAAGGTCTGGATGATCTCCTCATACTGTAATACTAGTAAATCCACCAAAGGTTGTATAGACAGTTGGGTTTGGGTTGTCTTGTCCAAGAGTCCTAGCAGGGACTCGTATTTGGGGGAATTGGGTTTCAGGTACTTGTAAGCTGTTTGTTGATCAATTGCTGCTCTTTTAAGAAAACCGACACTTTTTCTTTGCCTCTTTTCCTCCTGGCTGTTTTGCTGCCGTTTTTATCCTTCATGTCTGTTGTTTCCTCGGTCAGTAATTCCTCCTGTGAGTTTGTCTCTGGTACATCAACACTTTCATCAGCAGTTGTAGTAGTTTCACATAACACGTCACTGGGTGCAGATATTTTACCTTGGAGTGGTGCAGCACTGCTTTCTTCTTCTGAAACCGCTGGTCCAGTGAGAACTTCACCTGTCTCGGTCCAGCTCTGTACTTCTGTCCTGTTAGACGAGAAGTCACTGCTGCTTTGAAGCTGCAGATCTTTCTGGCTGTGGTTGTAGACTCCAGTACAGAGCTGACCTTTCAAAGGTGAGCATCCCATTTTTTATGAACCAAATGAAAATGATCCGTAGCTTTTTTAAATTAGATTGAGTTAAAGCAAACCTTACTTATCACAGATATTCCACAGTCATCTTCTTAGATTCTCAGTTTCATCCTATGACTCCTGTCTTGGCTCCTTATTATTCCCTGCAAAATCTTTCCTTCAAAAACAAATCAGTATAACCAGAAGTTTCTCATCTGTGCCGTGCCTTCTTCCACTAGTCAAGTGACTAAGAGGATAAAGCAGGATTGGTGATCCTCGCTTCTCGCAGATGGTCACTATAAGGGAATAAGGTGCCCACGTAAGAGCTCCGTTTAATCTCTTCACAGAAGTCAGGTGCCTCGGCGATTATTCCTGATTAAATAAAAATCATCATGGTTATTTAGTACCTGATACAGAAGGCATACCTGGATTATTATCTATTATTAGTATCTATAAAAAATTTCCACTGTTATGCAGATGACACACAGCTATACAAATCAGCCATTTACTTTTTTATTTAATTTTTAAACTGATTATTAAATTTCAATTCAGTAAAATCCCATTAATAAAAATAAAAGCATTTTCACTACTGGTCTTTTGGCTTCCACTATATAGCATATCGTTGCTGTCTGATGAAAAACATAAAGCAGTTTTCACTTTTTTTCATTTCATTTCATTTCCGCCTGTGGTCCCGTCTGGGACATAGGCCGCCGACAAGCTCTCTCCAGGCATCACGGTTCCGGGCGAGTCTCTCCAGCTGTCCCCACGTCTTGCCCATCTGGTTGGCGTCTGCATCCAGGTCTCGGCGCCAGGTATTTCTAGGCCGTCCTCTCTTCCTCTTCCCTTGAGGGTTCCAGGTGAGGGATTGTTTGGTGATGTTTGATGTAGGTTTGCGGAGGGTGTGGCCAATCCATCGCCAGCGTCTCTGAAGGATGTCTTGGTCAACAGGCTGCTGCTTTGTTCGTTGCCACAGTTCTACATTGCTGATCTTGTCGGGCCAGCGGATCTTTAAGATCTTCCTGAGGCAGGTGTTAATAAAGACCTGGATTTTCTTCATGGTGATGGCGGTGGTTCTCCAGGTCTCTGCTCCGTAGAGTAGTACTGGCTTTACTAAGGTGTTGAAGAGCCTGATCTTGGTGGTGATGCTGATCTCGCTGGATCCCCAGATGTTCTTCAGCTGATGGAAGGCTGTTCGTGCTTTACCGATGCGGGTTCTGACGTCTGCATCTGTTCCTCCATGGTTGTCCAGGATGCTGCCGAGATAGGTGAAACTATCCACCTCTTCCAGCGCCTCACCCTGGACTGCGATGGGTGTCTCGTTAGATGCATTGATCTTGAACACCTTGCTCTTCCCTCTGTTGATGCTAAGGCCCAATCTAGCTGAGTTGTCCGCAATGATGCTGGTCTTTTCCTGCATCTGTTGTTGGGTATGGGAGAGGAGAGCCAGATCATCGGCAAAGTCTAGATCGTCCAACTGCTTCCAAAGTGTCCACTGAATGCCGTTACGCTTCTGGTCTGTAGATGTCTTCATGATCCAGTCTATGGCCAGCAGAAACAGGAAGGGCGAGAGTAAGCAGCCTTGCCTCACTCCAGTTCTTACTTCGAAGGCGTTGGTGAGCTGTCTGCCATGCACTATTCTGCAGGTCATTCCTTCATATGACTTCCTGATGATGTTGGTAATCTTCTCTGGCACTCCGTAGTGTCTCAGTAGTCTCCAGAGGGTCTGCCTGTTGACGCTGTCAAACGCCTTCTTGTAGTCGATGAAGTTGACGTAGAGAGGCGAGTTCCATTCTAGGGACTGCTCCAGAATGATGCGCAGGGTTGCGATCTGGTCCGTGCACGATCTTTCCTTACGGAAGCCGGCTTGTTGGTCACGAAGCTGCGGGTCAACAGCGTCTTCCATTCTGTTAAGCAGGATGCGGTTAAACACCTTCCCTGGGATGGACAACAGCGTTATCCCTCGGTAATTGGAGCAAGAACTGAGGTCACCTTTCTTGGGGAGTTTAATGAGGTAGCCTTCTTTCCACTCAGTTGGTTCTTCTTCATCTTCCCAGATTTTACAGAAGAGTGGGTGGAGGAGCTCCACACTGGTCTCGACGTCCGCCTTTAGCGCTTCTGCCGGGATGCTGTCAGGTCCTGCAGACTTGCCGTTCTTCAATTGCTTGAAGGCGCTTCGGATCTCTTCCTTCGTGGGTGCACAGCACCTGATTGGCAGGTCGCTTTCGGCTGGCGGTATCTCCGGTGGGTTTGCAGGAGCTGGCCTGTTAAGTAACTCCTGAAAGTGCTCGATCCACCTCTTCTTCTGTCCTTCTTCGTCTGCTATCGCCTCTCCATTCCTGTTCTTTACTGGCCTCTCTGGCTTGGCAAACTTTCCAGATAGTTTCCTGATGATGGGATACAGGTCCTTGGTGCTGTTCTGATGCGCTGCTTCTTCTGTTTCTATTGCCAGTGACTCTATGTAACTCCGCTTGTCTACTCTGATGCTTTGCTTGACAATTCTATTAGCTTCTGTATATTCTTCTTGTGCTTTTACTTTTGTTGCTCTTGTTCTGCTGTTGTTCACCATTGCTTTCTTTTCTCTTCTTTCTTCTATCTTCTGTAGCGTCTCTGCTGAGATCCATTCCTTGTGTGTGTAAGATTTGAAGCCCAGAACTTCTTGGCATGTTGAAGTCACCGCTTCTTTCACTTTCTGCCACTTCTGTTCTATCGTCTCATCTTCAAGCAGCTCTTCTAGGACCTGGAACTTGTTGGAGAGGGTGACCTTGAACTCGTCTTTCTTCTTGCTGTTTTTCAGCGTAGCGATGTTATAGCGCTGTCGTTGGCTGGACCCCCCTGTCCAGTTCTTCTTCAGTTTCAGCTTCAATCTAGCCACAAGGAGATGATGGTCGGAAGCAACGTCTGCTCCTCGTTTGACGCGTACGTCTTGAAGAGAGCAGCGAAACTTCTTCCCGATGCACACGTGGTCGATCTGGTTTTCCGTCGACAGGTCTGGTGACACCCAAGTCGCCTTGTGTATCCTCCTGTGATGAAAAACACTTCCTCCGATGACCAGGTTACTTGCGGCGCATAGATCGGCAAATCTCTCCCCGTTTTCGTTCATCTCGCCCAGCCCTTGCTGCCCCATGATCTCCTCGTACCCTCGGTTGTCGTTGCCGATCTTGGCGTTGAAGTCACCCATTACGATGACGATGTTCCTCTTTGGTCTGTCTTGTATGGTGGTTGACAGTCTGTTGTAAAAGTTCTCCTTCTCCTCCTCTTCACTGTTGTTCGTCGGGGCGTAGCACTGGATTATGTCCATATTGATCCTCTTCCTCTTTGTATGGAAGGAGGCTGTCATGATCCGTGGTCCGTGCGCCTCCCACCCAATGAGCGCTCTCTGTGCCGACTTGGAAAGCATCAGGGCCACTCCATGGGTGTGTGCGGCTTCTTCCTGCTCGTGTCCCGAGTACAACAGTAACTCGCCGGAAGTCAGTCGCTTCTGCCCGGAGCCAGTCCACCTTGACTCGCTGATTCCTAAGACGGTGAGGTTAAACTTCCTCATCTCTGCGGCCACTTGCGCTGTCTTTCCAGTCTCATACATGGTCCGGACGTTCCATGTAGCGATGGTAGTGGTGGTCCTGGTGGAGACGATGGTCTTCGGCCCGACGGCTTCTAGATGACTCTGGCTTTCACCGTCCGACGTCATACGCCTTCCAGCTGGAGGTCCATCTTCTCCCAGGTCCGTGGTGTCTGTTAGTATTCTTGTTGGCGTTTCTGTAGCTAGGGGTTTTTTTTACAGGGTGGGGTAGCTAGCCCCACGCCCAACCCTCCTCCTTTTGCAGCCGGGCTTGGGACCGTCCTTGGCGGAGTTTTTTTACATGGGTATAAATCTCTGTCTGTCCTTAGCAGCGAATATCAAAATGACCAATAAAAAGATGAAAAATCATTCAATCTCTTTAACGAGTATTTCCATTGGCTGCTAGACCTGTCCATCAAAACCGTGTATCTCCCCCCCCACCCCCCCCCCCCCCCACCCCTTGGTACTGCTTTTATTTTTGCTTTATTTTGTGATTATATTGTAACTAATATGTAACTAATAAAGCTCAGTTTGAGTTGAGTTGAAAGATTTGGAACTTGTTTGCTGCGTCCGAGTAGTTCAAGCCTTTAAGGTAAGAATGAAACTTCTGTTTCTTCTTAAAATGAGCACTTTGGTCTCTAAAATACGCTTTTATTTGTCACAATCGTGTGTGAGCTCGCGTTCATATGAGTGGTTCTTATTACATGTTTACTTGAAGATTAGCTTGCATATTGACTAGCCAGCTAACCTTAGCCAGCTAACTTACCAAAAACTAACTAGTTCACTTTATGTTTTGCGTGAACTCAGTCTTTTTCAGACTAGAAACATCTTAGATAAGTTATGTGCAGTGGTAAATGAGCCCTATTGTATCTAAATTGCGTATCTGTGGTTTGTTTGCACCGTTACTGTCAGAGGAAAAAGTTCCTGAAAAGTTGGGTTTTTGGAGATACGTGTTTTTCAACAGACAGCGACGATATGTACAATAAATTCAGAAAATAAATTCAGACCTCTCGAATGTCTCGAAACTTGCTGTTTGGTGTTTGGAGAATTTAAAAAAAGCTAACAAAACGAAAACTGAAGTCTCTTATTCACAAAAGTATTCAGACCCAATACTTTGTAGAAGCCCTTTGGTAGCAATTACACCTGCAAGTTGCACTTGGATATGTCTCAACAAGCTTTGCACACGTGAGTTTGGGTGTAATCTTTGGGAGAGATTACAGGGTTTTTTATTTTAAATTACATCTCGGAAAACTCAAAACGTTTTCACTTAAAAACAGTAAAAAATGATAAATTATATTCTTGCAAAATCAAATTCACATCACAGAGCCTGTAAACGTCAAGGGGTCTGAATACTTTCTGAATTTACTGTATTTGTTTGAACGAGTCTGAAGATGAAACACAGACTGAAATGTTGTTCTTGTAAGAGTTGTTATGTGAGTGTTAGGTTATTTATATTCTGTTTACCTGCAGAGCAGCTTGAGCTCGGCGCTCTTAATGTGATTGAGCTGAAAGATTTAAAGTTGTTTTGCTCTTTTTTTGAGCCCCTGAGATACGTTTATACAATCTGTGTACAACCTGTAAAGATCGTATGTCTGAGATTATAGATGTTACACGTCATAACATTTTGGCCAGTGATCTGATTTTAAGGTCTTAATGTTTGTGACCCCAACATGAACCACCTCAGTGCTTCATCAGCCTTTTATCCCAGTGTGTGCCAGTAAAAATGGCTCATTAACAAATTTATATAAACACTTGAATATTGAATATTGTTAAACATTTACAGCTTTTCTCCAGTTCTCAAAGCATACAGAAGAAACATACAGTGTAAAATGTAGTAAAATGTTTTAATAAAACAGTAAAAAATACAAATACACTCATACCATTCTCACCATTCAGCATTTCATGTAAAATATACTTCATCAGTGAAATATAGAGCATACTGTACATACATGTATAATAAGATTATTAGGTAAAACATTATTTGGCTAATTTTGTTATTACCAGGCGGCACGGTGGCTCAGTGGGTAGCACTGTCACCTCATAGCAAGAAGGTCCTGGGTTCGATTCCCAGGTGGGGCGGTCCGGGTCCTTTCTGTGTGGAGTTTGCATGTTCTCCCAGTGTCTGTGTGGGTTTCCTCCGGGAGCTCCGGTTTCCTCCCACAGTCCAAAAACATGCAGTCAGGTTCATTGTAGACACTGAATTGCCTTGTAGGTGAATGTGTGTGTGTGTGTGCCCTGTGATGGACTGAGTCCCGTCCAGGGTGTTACTGTGTGCCTTGCGCCCATTGAAGAGCTGGGATAGGCTCCAGCACTCCCTGCGACCCTGATTGGATAAGCGGTTAGGAAAATGATTAAATTTTGTTATAACCATCTTAGTAAAAACTACAAACATTCTGGCTTTTATTTTTCTTCAATGAAAACATCCTAAAGCCTTCTCTTAACCTTAACACTGAAACAGGGATTAGCTTTCTACACTTCTGTCATTTAGTTTTTTCATTAAATGTTGGCGCTTTATCTTTTCTGCAGGATTTGGTACTATTTTAGGCCGTTTTTTAAACAGCCTGGATAAAATTCCTCCAGATGACATTCTGTGTAGTGAATGAACTTGTAGAGCAAGTACCGCCAGTATGATTACCAAAACTGATCAGAAGTAATTAAAAGTCATTTTGTGAGCTGATTCCTGCTTCTTGCAGCCTTTTACCCCATTTGGTCATTGAAGTCTTCATGCCAAAGTTGGGTTTGTGATGATGCGCTGGGTGAAGGTAACTCTTCTTCAGGACTAAGTCCTGAGTCCTCAGATGTTTCGCTCATGTCATCTTCGGGTTTTGGCTTCGCGTCATCGATCTTTTTCGAGATTATTTTATGCCACTTTGGGAGGACGTGGCAGACGATGACTCCATAGTTGGAGACCATCATGGCAGAGACCTGGATGAGGGTACGCTGATCCGTTTGGGTGATGAAGAGTGGAATTGAACAAAGCCAGACGAACAAATGAAAGAGCATGCTGAAGACTATCGGCTCAGTATTGTCCACTCTTCCTTTGAAGGCTAAGAAGAAGCACGACATGGCTAGAGCCGCAATGTAGACATGCATCGCTCCGACCAGAGAGCCCTGAGTGCACTGACGGATTTTGATAACTGACTCAGATAACTCCTTCTCTTCAACCTTTGGAGAACCGAATATGAACCAGAAGAAAAAAACAAGAACTTGAGCACCAGTCAGTAGAGCGATGATGATATAACGCTTGTTAAACTTACTGAAGAAGCGCTGCCTCTCAGGGCTGATAGACATGATGGCTAAGAACGACACAAAAGCTTTCGTGAGAATGCACGACACACAGAGGGTGAAGGCCAGACCATACATGGCCTGCTGGGCCCTGCAGTGGTGGTCGCTGGGCCAGCCTAAAAAGAGAATCAGACCTCCGAAACTCACCATCAGGCCAAACATCATAATACAAGACAAGACTACGTTGTCCTCGATTATGGAATTGTTCCTGTGTAGAACGAAATAGATCAGCGATGATACCAGTAGCAGGATTCCTATCACTGTTCCAATCAACACCACAATGGAGTACGCTGAGGACCACTCCAAATACTGAATCTCCCACTACAGAACCTGATAGAGAATAAGTTCCCTCTGGACACTTTTGACACTTTACTTCATCTGTGAAGAGAAAAAAGGTGGAAAAGCTACATTAGGAGAACGGCAGTGAAGGTACAGACCAGACGAGTGTTCTTAATAAAATGACCAAAGACAAACAATTGATGTAAAAGTGCAAAATGACAGGAATGTACATGTCAAAGACCGAATGACTGATAAAAAACAGGTTCTGTACAGAGCAGAGGACGTATTTTGACATTTCCAACAGGGATGCTTATAAAGGAACAAAGACTCTGGTTTAAATTTATTACAAATTCAAATCCAGTAAAGTTGAGAAAGTGAAAAATGTTGATTGATGATTTGTTAACCTCCTTTTCATTTTTTTTCTTTCAGCTGATCGCTTATATAGAGGTCTCTACAGCAAATCTGGATGCCCTCCTGAAGCAACCCTTCTATTTGTATTTGGGTTTGTGAGAGTGCACAGACAGGTACTGGTTTTTTCAGCATCGTTTTTTAATCTTACCTTTTATCCACAGAGATCGTTCATGGTTTTCTGAATGACTGAACAAATGTGACAGACTGTAAAGTACAGAGGAAACGCTGTCTGCGTCGAGCTCGCAGCATTCTTAAGGACTCCTCCCATCCTGCACACAGACTGTTTGCCCTCTTGCCCTAGACAAGACCAAGACCAGCAGATTGAGGAACAGCTTTTTCCCCAGAGCTGTCTCCATACTGAACTCTGCCCCTCGTTAACCCGCCACATCTCTCCTCCTGGTAAAGGTTGCGCTACAAACCTTTTCTCATTTGTTCATAATTTCCACCTATATCGTATACATCTGTCTATTATGTTCATTGCACCTTAATCTGTATCACCTTAATTTCAATCTGTATATTATGTCTATAGCACTCCCATCTATACATCATGTTTACAGTACATTCAATAATATATTCACCTGTATATATTGTTCATACCACTGCCCGTATTTTGTAAATAATGTATATCGTAGATACTGTACATCCTGCACTTGCTGCTTATTGCACTTCTGGTTAGATGCTAAACTGCATTTCGTTGCCTTGTACTTGTACATGTGTAATGTTAATAAAGTTGAATCTAATCTAATCAAATCTAAAATCCTTGCCTGATGAAGCTTCCCAAAAAATGACAACCCTCGACCCATCCTTACTTATGACTGAGGCTTTTGTTAATGCTCCATCACCTGTTTTTTACAGGGATCATTTGTCCACATTTTTGATACCCTTTTCCGGGCTTGGGATCAGCACTGAAGGTGCACTGATGTGCGTCCTCACAACATCCAGGTTCATGAGCCACCATGCACCATGTATTTGTAAACCATGCCCTGGATTTAAACCCCCTGAGCTGAGGCAGTACTGCTACCAGCAGCGTGGTTACCATCACACCACACCAGCTCACAGGATAAAGCAGTGCATGGTGAAAAATATATTAAAAATAAATAAATCACTGCTTTCTGTTTTGTTTGTTTTTGGTTTATTTATATTTTTCACGTCATGGAGCACATAACTGCACTAAAAAAAATACTCCAGCCGGCAGATCTGCGTAAGAACCGGATCCTTCTGTTTTAGAGGAAATGATTCTACATCCATCCATACTCACCTGACACGTAGTAAAATCCAGCATCACACTTTTTACATTCATAGCAGCAGGTCGAAAGTTCTAATATCCTAAATTCTACAGGCTCGCAGGTCTTTAAACACTTTGAGATGGGCACCTAAGATTTAAAAAAAGGTTTAGTTAAAATACTCAAAGAGGTCTGAACCTACAATTAAAGTCAAAAGTTTACATACTCAGGAGTGATTTGTATATCATGTTACATTCTGACTTTCATCATTTTTGCTTTTTAATTTTCCTTTTCTTTCTATGACTGCCATTCATAAAAATAGGAACGAACGAACTTTAATTTTAACTGTCATAACTTTGTATAGATCTGTATCCTGGCATATTTAACACACAGTTCATGTCGTACAGGTCTGAAGCACTGAACTCAGTCTCACCGTGTTGTTGGACCGTTGGATTTTGCTCTCATTGACCTCCACTTTCCCATTTCTGATGAGGAATCTTCCTACCACGTCAAGCACCCTGTCGTCACCACTCTTCTTCCACATGACGAGGTTGTATCCGTTTTCGAATTCCCCCTTGTCGTTAAAGGAAAGTGTCTGGTTGTCCATGCTAAATTTTATCTGGCGTAGAATGCTTAACAGCTAAACATTATAAAGAGTCATTTGTTACTTGAGTACTTGAGTTTTATTTTAATAATGAGTTTGTTAAACAGCTTCGATGTTGTTAACTGTTTCCCTTTTTGCATCTCGATTTAGAAACGATTCAACGACTACATTTCTCTCATCATAATCTTCAGCACTTTACTGCTGAACCACCTCAGCACCTAATAAGAAAACGTTAAGCGTAAACCACACTTTTCAGTGGACTTGGCTTTGGTGGTGGAGGTGTTACCCTGGAAGTGTTATAAGAACTAGAGAGAGTGAACAGCATTAGGCTCTGTTTTAATACAGTTTGCTTGGTGGTGCAGTTAGCTGCCCCAAAAAGGGGCTGAATTTAAGTTTTTACCGACATAAATAAACAACATTTACCTTCCAAGGAAGAAAGTCTGCGTCTCCAGAACAGGAAGTGTCGCTGCAGTTGAGGAGTTCCCTGATGGCGTTAACGATGGCATACACCGGAACTCTCTGACTGTAAGCAAGGACGGATTAAGGATAGTCTGGGCCCCTTATGAATGATTTGTATTGTATCAATTCATCTGCCAGGCTCATGTTCAGATCTGAAGGATATGCTGCAGCGAGTGAGTTAACCTTTAAAGTGAGCTCACTGTTGGACATATTGTCAGGCATGAAAAGAACATCAAATAGCTCAGTTAAGTGTGTGTATGCATTCAAACTGCTTGAAATTGCTTGTCTTAAATTTAAATAATTGCAAAATTGCTAAATTAATTTGTGTCTCTGCGCTTAAGAGAAATTGAACATAATAATTTTGAAACAATATAAATTCAGAAACATTAAGTAAGGGCCTGAATCGCATATTTGCAACAAAACGTCTGTTATGAAATATGGTAGCTTGCCTGGCAATTTGTAGGTCCCTAGAAAGTCAAGGAGCCATGATAAATGACTTCTATGGAAGTCATGGGCCCCATAGTAGGGGCCCTCGTGATCAAGGGCCCTCTAATGGTATGCCCTGCTCTTCTCTAGGGCCCTCTGGTAGGGGCTCTCATAACCAGGGCCCTCTAAAAATATGCCCCCCTCTTTCCTAGGACCCCTAATAGCCAGAAGTCGAAGTCAGAGCAGTGCCACAACGCCTCATCCATTTTCATAAGGGGCCCAAAAGCATGGCTAGGGCCCCCAAAAGCATGGCTAGGGGCCCCAAAAGCATGGTTAGGGCCCCCAAGAGGCCCTGGGGTCAAAGTCCCTAATAGTCAGAGGATCCTTAAAATGGAGGGCCCTCGGAAATAAAAATATATTGTATCATAAATGTTGATAGGCATCGCAAAATGTTTTGGGCCAGGGCCCCACGCCCTGGTGATGTACGGGAGTGTCCTACCCCAGAGAGCTGCCTTAAGGTCTTAAAAAGCTCGTTCTCGAACTCACGGCCCTGGTCGTGATGCAATTTTAAAGGGAATCCAAAGCGGAGAATAAAATCATTGAATAGCTTTTCTGCTGCGGTCTTCGCTGACTTGTTTTTGGTGGCATACGCGTGAGCAAATCTTGTGAAATGATCTATCACGACAAGTATATATTCAAACCCGCCTTTACTTTGCTCCAAGTGGAGGTAGTCGACTGAGACAAGCTCAAGGGGCAGGCTGGTGGAAATCCTACCCATTGGGGCTCTAACATGAGTCACTGGTTTCTTCTGTTTGATGCATGGACATCTTCTTGTCACGTGAGTCTCAATGTCCTTTTTCATGTAAGGCCAGAAGAATCTTTCACGAGCTAAGGAAAGGACTCTTTCCACACCCACATGGCCCATGTCATCATGGAGGTACCTTAATGCCATGCTTCTGTACTTGGTGGGTAGAACAAGTTGGCAGTGCTGACTGGTTTTACGATAGAGCAGCCCTTTATCAAGGACCAGTTTTCCCCACTCATACAGAAGCTTTCGACTGGAACCATTTACTCTCTGTTTGGCTTCATTTGTAAGTATTTGGTGTGTCTCTTTCAATTTTAGTACTTCCCCAATAGCAGGATCTTCTCTTTGTGCTTTTTCCATTTCATCATGGCTAACAGCCAACAAGGGACTCTGAACACTCTGCTCTGTTGACGTATCCAAAGTGGCCATCCAGGCTATGTCTTTACTTTTGGCCACTTGACTGCCTTCCCATGTTGCATGTATGGCTTCAGGAGACAGCTCTTCTACACAATCTGCCACATACTTGTCGATGTCTAATGGCCAGCGAGACAATGTATCCGCATCAACATTGACGGCACCTGGCCGGTATTTGATGTCAAATCTGAACTCGGAAAGTTCTCCCACCCATCTGTGACCAACTGCATTTAGCTTAGCTGTTCGCATAATGTAGGTCAAGGGATTGTTATCAGTGTATATGGTAAAGTGAGGGGCATAGTAAAGATAGTCCCTGAATTTATCACACACCGCCCACTTCAGTGCAAGGAATTCTAATTTTCCTGAGTGAAAGTGATAGTTCTTTTCTGCAGGTGTAAGTGTTCTGGACCCATAGGCGATGACCCTCAATTTTCCATTTTGGCACTGATAAAGTACAGCTCCAAGTCCCTGCTCAGAAGCATCAGTATTAAGTACAAAGGGCAACTCAAAATTTGGGTAAGCGAGGACAGGGGGGTTAGTCAGAATGTCAATTAACTTCTCTAGGGCATTTTGGTGCTCCTCTGCCCACTTGACCGGGTCTTTAGAGGGTAACTGAGTTCCTTTCCCTCTGGTCTTACTCATTTTATTTACCCCTGCAGCTGGTGGCTTTGCTTGCAAAAGCTCATAGATGGGTTTGGCAACTCTGGAGAAGTCTTGTATGTAGCTTCTATAATAGCTCAAGAACCCCAGTAATTTCCGTACCTCTCCAACAGTTGCTGGGGCCTTATCCCTAAGTGAAAGTACCGCCTCCAGATCCTTTGGATCGATTCTTACACCATCTGCTGAAACTAGGTGCCCCACGTAGCGGACCTCGCTCTTGAAGAACTCACATTTGGTAGGCCTGAGTTTGACTCCCTGTTCCCGGAGGGCTTTTAGGACTTTCCTTACACCTTCCACATGATCCTCAAATGATTTGGAATAACACAGCACATCATCAAGGTATGGGATACAATGTTCATCACGCAGTGAGTTCAACATTTCCTCCATGCTTCTTTGAAAGGCTGCAGGAGCATTTGATAAACCGAATGGGATACGCACCCATTCATACAATCCCCAAGGGGTAATGAAAGCTGTGAGATGTTGTGATCCATCAGCTATGAAGCCTTGATAATAGGCCTTCCCTTGGTCCAGGATTGAGAACCAACTATAGCCTCCAAGAGTGTCAAGGAGATCCTGGATCCTGGGTAGGGGATGCCTATCTGAAATGGTCTTCTGGTTTAGCAACCGGTAGTCAATACACAGCCTTAGTGTACCATCTTTCTTGCGTACACATACTACTGGAGCAGAATAAGGAGATTTAGATCTCACAATCCATCCCTTAACCAGTAAGTCTTGAATGTACTCCTTGACTTCTTTGTAGAGTGGCTTTGGGATAGCAGAATAGGACTTCTGAACTGGGATATCATCTTTAAGTGAGATTGACATCTGGAGACTAGGAATACAACCAATGTCATTCTCATCACGAGCGAACACTGTGGATTCTTCATAAAGCATCCTTCTAACAACTTCCTGCTGACTTTCTTCTAAGTGGCTTAAGTTGACAGGAGGGTGCCATAATTCTGCCCGATGGGTTTCCTCAACTCTCACCTCAGGTGTAACGCCAAACTGATTTACAGTGTGGTGGGCAGCCTGGTCAGTTTCAATTACTTTGGAAATGGCATGGATGGTACCAATTACTGTCTTCCGTGGAAGCATGATATTGTGCTTGGTATAATTATTAATGGGCACTTCGACATATGGACTACTAGTACGACTGACTTCCACGAGCCCTTCAGCCACAATCAGTTGCTCTAATGGTGTGCTATTGTTGTCTGTCTTAAACAGCACTACTGGTTCATGTGGACTAAAGTCAACAGGGATATTGCACTTTATGCGTGTAACTTCGCCTGGAAGGACAACAATGTCCTGGGGCCCCACCTTTGCCGGAGCTTGTTCTAAGTCAGTAGTCCTTGACTGGATGAAATTTACAATGACACTAGCCTCCTCCTCTCTAATCTCCATTGCCCCGCTCAAAAGGTTGGCCAGCGTAAGCGGTATACGTGGTCCACTTTCTTGCCCTTCAATAAGTTCTTCAATAACATTGAACCCTAGTACTGGTCTTTCAAGGCTCATGTGGCTCACTAAGAAAGGCACTTGAATGGACAAATCTGGATCATCATTCCCTGGCAGGTTCACCCTTGCTTCTACCCAACCATCAAAGGGGAGAATTTCTCCGTTTACTGCATGGACATTAAGAGCTTTGGTCCCCATCAGCTCACTTAGAGATCGGATAGGCAAATCAGGTAAGTACTTGGCTCTCCATGAGTGATCAAGAATGCTACTTGAGCTCCAGTGTCGAGGAGGACTGTTACAGAATATCCATTTATGTAACACTTGAGCAGACATTTACTACCAATTAGCTGAGCCATTTTTTCATTATTTGGTGGTCCCTCACAAGTAGCTGGCATCAGTGTCGGCGTAGTATTACGTGTTTCGACATCAGAGTGGGACTGCTTCCTTAAGCCGGTCACAGGTTGTCCCTCTGCCGTGACCGAACCTCGTTTCCCGAAGGCTTTGGTTTCCTCATGCATCCTATGACTTTATGCTCTTCTTCACCACACAGGAAGCAATGAGTGCAGTTCGTTAGGCCCTTTCGCACACACTCTGGGCATCTGTAAGGTCGACTCCTTTTTAGCATGTGGGGCTGATTAACACTACATGAATATGCATGTTCATTCACTTTAGATTGTCTCAGCGAATCAACAACAGTGGTAAGTGCTTCAATATGTGCTGTTAATTGCTGTAGTGTTTTGACTTGGCTCTTGGGTTCTAATGTCTTTTCTTGGTTTTCACAGTCAGGAGATAGCTGTGCACTATAGGCAGTAGGTGGCCTTTGACGAGGTTGGTGTCCCAACCTGCGTTGTCGTTCACTTTCATCACTTGTGAGTTTAATTACTTGTCTCAAGAGCACTTCATCAGTGACTGTATCATCGGAAAGAAGGGACCTTAATTCTCTCCTTATGTCACTGCATTTAGTGTTGAAACCTTGGAAGACTGTGTGAAGAAATACGTTCTGGACAGTATGGGCATCATACCTAATATCCGAGCCAGCCTGCCTGGATGCGAACATCACCTTTTGTTTCAGTCCTATCATACTGTAGAGAAACTGTTGGGGGGTTTCACCATCTAATTGCTTTGCACACATTAACTCTTGGAATAGTTCAGTGCTGTTCCTCTCGCCAAGATGGGACTGCAAGAAGCTTTTCAACTCTTCAAGAGACATGTCTTCCTTGTTGATCAGCATATCTTTGAAATGACCAGGTTTGATAATTCGCAATACACCTCGGATAATTTCACTGCTGCCGAAGTTTTCTTTCACACCCTCTTCTATTTGTTTCCACAAGTTGTTGTAGCTAATGTCAGCAGAATGGTCTCCAATCTGACCACCTTGAATCTTGAATTCTCTCCGTTGTAATAAGGGGAGATCTTTTAGTGGTATCATACTGTCAGCCCTAATCAGAGGTGAGTGTGCCCTTTCAGTGTTACCAGAGGATGTACTGTGATGCCTATTTGAGGGGAGTCTATCCACTGTGTGTGTCATGTGTCCTAATCCCTCTTCACTGAATGTTGGTTGATTATTATTAGCTTTGTTTGTGCTGGGACCAGTGCCTGCAATTTTAAGTGGGATGGCTGGAGGTGTGGCAGCTACCTCAATGTCTGTGTCCCCACCTAAAACGGGTGTACTTAGGTTACGCTTCTGAATAAACTCCTCAATCACATCCTGCAAAAACAGTAACTGTGCCATACCCCTATCCTCAAGTGCTAGCAAGGTAGTACAATTCAGATATTCAAACACATATTCAAAGCACGTTTCCTCATCATCTTGGCTCAAAATAGACTGATCTAGTTCAGGTACCGGAGTGATGCTTTTGGCAATCTGGAAGACTTCATCGGTGGTTAACTTGTGCAGGCTTTTCTTGATGGCCCAGACCAGTCCCTTCCTTTCTGTGTCAGACATGATGCACGCTTTTGGATGCTTGGCTCACTGTGGCACACGCTCCTGGCTAGGATTCCCCTTTCGTTTGGTCACCTTCGCCTCTCTAGCTGCCCACTTGGAGCTCCAGCTCCTTGCACGGACCTCGCGCCTCACTGTCACTCAGGAATCACTGGATCTGCTCAACCAGACTGGACAAGCGATCCCGGACGAGCCCCCATGAATCTGTTACACATCTAGGATACAAGATGTTGTAGCAGATATATCCTGTGAAAACAGGAGAAATAAAGACACAGGAGAACAGCAGTTGTGCTTCGTTTAGTGTCTCTTCTGGAATGAGCCAGAGAGAGCAACTTCCCGGTTAGCTAGAACATGTTCTCCTGTACAAGAGTGCCCTCTAGCGGCCATAGCTGGAATGAACTTACAAGGGTTTTTTTCTTTTAGATTTGAAGAATGAGTGACCCTAATAATTACAAGCATAAAAAAAAGAATTATTGTGACCATGTATGAATTTCTTTATATAGGGGTCACAAATGCGTTGAGCAACGGGAAGCCAATGAAGTTTTTGTAGAACAGGTGTAATATGATCACGGGAGCGAGTATGAGTAAGGAGGCGAGCAGCTGAATTCTGGATATACTGAAGTTTTTTTAGGATTTTGTTAGATGTACCATAAAGGATGCTATTGCAATAATCAATTCTGGATGTAATAAAAGCATGAATCAAGGTTTCGGCGGCAGAAAAGGAGAGTGATGGACGTAGACGTGCTATGTTTTTTAGATGAAAGAAAGCAATTTTGGTGATGTGATTTACATGGAGGTCAAAAGAGAGGTTGCTATCAAAAATTACACCAAGATTTCGGATGTTAGAAGACGGAGACAAAGTGTCATTATCAATGGTAATTTGAAATTTTTTTGTGGTTTTTGCCAGGGATGTAGGACCTACGATGATCATATCAGATTTTTCACAGTTTAATTTGAGGAAATTAGCTTTCATCCACAATTTCATTTCAGTGATGCAATTTGTCAGAGTGGAGTGAAGCTCAGTATTAATGGATTTGGAGGAGATGTAAAGCTGAATATCATCAGCATAGCAGTGGAAATGTAAACCATGCCGACGTATGATGTCACCAAGAGGGAGCATATAAAGAATAAACAAAAGGGGACCTAACACTGAGCCTTGGGGAACGCCTTGGGACAGTGGAGCAATGGCAGAACTACAATTGTTGATATTAACAAACTGTTGTCTGTTTACGAGATATGACCTTAACCACAAAAGGGCAGTACCAGTGATGTTGACAGAGGATTCAAGGCGGGACAGAAGAATGGAGTGATTAATGGTGTCAAAAGCTGCAGTAAGATCAAGGAGGACGAGAATATTAATTTGTCCAGAGTCTGAGGAAAGAAGAAGGTCATTTGTGACTTTGAGGAGGGCTGACTCAGTGCTGTGCTGGGGGCGGAAACCAGACTGAAATGATTCAAATAGATTATTGGAATTTAGGTGATCTTTGAGCTGTGAGGCAACAACACGTTCCAGTATTTTCGACAGAAATGGAAGATTGGAAATGGGCCGAAAGTTACTCATAATGTTAGAGTCAAGTCCAGGTTTTTTAAGTATGGGAGTAACAGCAGCCAATTTGAGTGATTGAGGGACTGAGCCAGAACTAAGAGAGGAATTGATTATCTCTGTGATAAGTGAGGAGATATCTGGAAAACAACCCTTAACAAGTTTTGATGGAGCAGGATCCAAAACACAAGTGGAGCTTCGCATCCCTGTCAAGATCTCAGATAGGTCCAAATGAGACACAGGTGAGAACTGAGACAGAGGCTGGGTAATAAATTGAGGTGAGACAGGCGGAGAAACAGAGATGACAGGGGAAACTGTCAGAAAATTGTGGATATTCTCAACTTTTGTTTGAAAAAATTAGAGGTAAGAGTTACACTTGTCAACTGTAAAGGAATTGGTAGTATTGTCAACTGGTTTGAGAAGTTTATTTATTGTGGAAAAGAGAGTCTTAGGATTTGTTGATCCAGCATGTATGAGTTCGGAATAGTAAGTGGATCGGGCTGCCGTAAGAGCGTCTTTGTAATGTTGAAGATAATCAGAATAAATCTGATAATGTACTGTTAGACCGGTTTTCTTATAAAGTCTTTCAAGCTGGCGTTTATGGGATTTCATTTGGTGAAGCTCAATTATGTACCATGGTGCAGAATGACTAAATGAAACAAATTTGGTTCTCAAAGGAGCCAGCTCATCAAGACATGAGGCGAGTATGTCATTATAGTAATCGACAAGGTCAGATGAATTACTAGACAGTACAGGACAGACAGACATCTTTTTAACAAGAGAATCTGAGAAAGCAGAGGGAGAGATATATTGAAGATTCCTGAAGGATATTTTATGTTTAGCTCTAGTGATGGGTTTAGTGACCTCAATGTCCATGATGATTGTCAAATGATCAGAGACAGTAAGGTCATGGCTGGACGGCTGATGAACTAGGACACCAGTAGAGCATACAAGGTCAAGAGTATGACCTTCTTTATGAGTTAGAAAATGTATATGTTGTGTGAAATTAAAACACTGTAACTTCCAAAAATTCCCTGGCAAATTTACAGTTGTTGTCATCAATATGGATGTTAAAATCACCCATAAGCAGTACAGAGGATGAGAGGGCACTAAGCTGGGTTAAAAAATCTGAAAAGTCAGAGAGAAAGGAAGCGTTTGGCTTTGGCGGACGATAAACCACAGCAGTGACCAGAGGAGTAGGCCCTGAAAACTTGAAAGCCAGGTGTTCAAAAGAAAGAGCAGCAGGAAAAGACAAAGTGGTTATTTTAATATCATCCCTATAGACTGCAGCAACACCACCACCTCGCCCTTCCATACGAGGTTCATCAATATACGAGTATCCCATTGGCGTGGTCTGATTTAACGTAAAATAATCCAAGGGTTTATGCCAAGTTTCAGTGAGATAGAAAAAGTCTAGTTCACTGTCAGATATAAATTCACTGAGTACAGTACTTTTTGTGTTTAGTGAATGAACATTAAGCAATGCCATTTTCAAGTAATATTGTTGTGTAGTTGGCTGTGAGGAACGAGGAAGAGAACGGAGATTTGCAAGGCTACTCCGTGTTTCCCATCCCACTCCGTGGACAGCATTGTCATGGAGACTACACCGCTACTAGTGTGCAAGGCAGCAGTGCTCTGAAGATGTGTTTGCGGAGCAGCAGTGCGCACGGCTGACCAGAAGGATGGAATAGCGTTACCGTTTCGAAAATAAACAAGCTTTCTCCGGGAGCCCCTGTGAATATAACGAGGCCGGCGAAGGAGTCCAAGCTGTTTGATGACTGAAATACACGATGGAGTAGTGCAATTGTTGAACTTCCTCAGCTGGTCAACGGAATAGTTCAACATTGTGCCGATCCCAGGAAAACTCATCCACCGTTCACCACCGGCCGCAGACGCGATGTGCAGTAGAAAGAACAAAAAGTATCAAAAGAACAAATAAAAATATCAAAAGTAACATAAAAGAAATAGAGCCACAAGGTGTGTAAAAAGATGAAAACGAAAAACGATAAAAATTCAGTAAAATACGATAAAATACGGTAACGGTAGCGGCAGCCAAATGCGCCAGCGTCCACCATCAATATAAAATACATCAAGAAAACTGAAATAATTGAATCTAATTCTGCACACGGGGTGGAGCTGTCTGCAATATATGCATTACACATGTAAAGTTAGATTTTAGTTCATAACTTTCTGTTTGACAAACTTGTTAGACATCCCATTCCAAAACTATGGACTTTAATATGGTGTTTGTCCCTGGGTTTGCCTTATCACACCTTGTGTTAGAGTGGGACCTCACACCTCTACATCCATCAGCCTCAGCTCAGGCTCTCCACAGGGCTGTGTGCCGAGTCCCCTGCTCTACACCCTGTATACTTACGACTGCACCACTGCTCACACCAGCAATACCATCATTAAATTTGCCGGCGACACCACCATTGTAGGGCTTATCTCTGGAGACAATGAGACTGCCAACCAGGACGAAGTGGAGCGGTTGTCGTTGTGGTGTAAGGACAACAATCTGCTTCTGAACATGGCAAAGGCAAAAGAGCTGGTTATTGATTTTAGGAAGGTGAGAAGTGTCATTCAACCCATAACCATAAATGGGGTCTGTGTGGAAAGGGTCACATACTTTCGCTTCCTGGGCATTAATATCGAGGAGGACCTAACCTGGGGTGTGAACATCACAGAACTGATGAAGAAGGCACAGCAGAGACTCTACTTTCTGAGGACACTCAGGAGAAATAACATCGATCAGAGACTGCTGGTGTCCTTCTACCGTTCTACCATAGAGAGCATCCTCACTCACGTGGTTCTCCAGTAGCGCTGCAGCACACAAAAAAGAACTACAGAGGATTGTGAGCTAACAAAATTGTAATGGACAAATCTCACCCCGGCCACCATCTGTTTCAGTTGTTACCGTCAGGCAGACGGTATAGGACTTTTAAGACAAGGACAAACCGGCTCAGAAATAGCTTCTACCCCACCGCGGTACGAACCTTGAATATTTCTTTGTAGGGTTGTTTTTGGAACACACGGGACTGTGCAATTTTCGGACAGTGTTTACAGGGGTAAATTTCCGGGCAATTTCACTATGTTTACAAGGGTAATGTGCAATTTTTAGAATTTTTTACAAATGGTTATGTGCAATTTTTCACCAGCCTGCTACCAAACAGAAATCTATTATTCTATTGTCTATTGTCTATTGTCATTGTAAAGTCTGTAAATTTTTACATTTTTGATATTTTGTAAATTCTAGTTTTTCTCTTTGGTTATTGTTTGTAAACACTTGAGAGTGTGGCACCTTAATTTCGTTATACCTGGTATAATGAGATATTCTGATTCTGATTCTGAATCAACAGTGAATCTTTAGTGAATCTACAGTGAATCTATAATAAATCAATAATGAATTAACAGTGAATCTATAATGAATCTTTAATGAATCAACAGTGAATCTTTAGTGAATCTACAGTGGATCTATAATGAATCTATAAGGATTCAACAGTGAATCTATAATGAATCAACAGTGAGTCTGTAATGCATCAACAGAGAGTCTATAGTGAATCAACAGTGAATCTATAATGAATCAACAGTGAATCTATAGAGAATCAATAATGAATCAACAATAAATCTGTAATGATTCTATAGTGAATTAACAGTGAATCAATAGTGAATCTATAATGAATCTATAATGCATCAACAGTGAATCTTTAGTGAATCAATAACGAATCAATAATGAATCTTTAGTGAATCTATAATGAATCTATAATGAAACAATAATGAATCAACAGTGAATCTATAATGAATCTATAATGAATCTATAACGAATCAACAGTGAATCTATAGAGAATCTATAATGAATCAACAGTGAATCTATAATGAATCTATAATGAATCTATAACGAATCAACAGTGAATCTATAGAGAATCTATAATGAATCAACAGTGAATCTATAATGAATCTATAATGAATCAACAGTGAATCTATAGAGAATCTATAATGAATCAACAGTGAATCTATAATAAATCTGTAATGAATCAACAGTGAATCTATAGAGAATCAATAATGAATAAACAATAAATCTGTAATGAATATATAGTGAATCAACAGTGAATCAATAGTAAATCTATAATGAATCAATAACGAATCAATAATGAATCAACAGTGAGTCTGTAATGAATCAACAGTGAGTCTATAGTGAATCTATAGAGAATCTACAGAGAATCTAGAATGAATCTAGAATGAATCTATAAATAATCTAAAGTGAGTTAATAGAGAATCTGTAGCGGAGGAAACGGAGCTAATTTCTCTGTCTCAGACTGCGATGGAACCGCCGCGACGCCGGAGCGCTACGTCGTCGCGCGTCGGGTCATGACGTGAACTGAATTATGGGCCGAGGGGCGAGTACACGAGGACATTTTGTCATCCGGTACAAACCAGTTCAAGCATCGTGGTCAGAAGTATGTGGACAGGGCGCCCAGGTGAGATTCTGAACTCAGCTCTGCTACTGGTCAGCTGGGCGCCATCTAGTGGGCACAATTGGCATTGCCTACAGCAGACACCAATTGGCCACTGGAAGGAGCATGAAGCAGGCAAATATACCCTCCTCGAACGCATTCGGGATCCCCAGCAGTGGAAGACTATGCTAAATCAGGAGAAAAATGGACAAAAAGCAGAAATAAATAAAAAAATTAAAATTTGTGGACGCCTGAGCATCAGCTTGTTAGCATTAAGGGGTTAAAGGGTCCCGGGTTTATACCTGCTGTCCATCCAGTGATTCCAGGTAGTTCCGGACCCGTCATGACCCTGACCAGGATGGAACAGTTACTGAAAATAAAATAAACGATGAGTGATTGAACAGACAGGGGTGCAAATAACAAAATGTCCTCGTGTACGAAGCCTGAGTCTGTTTTTTTAACTCCAGTCCAACCCCAGCTCGGCCTGAACACCAGGACGCATCATCACGCTGGATCAGACGTCCTGATGTTCAGGTCTGTAAAGCATGAAGCTGTGCAGATCCTTCAGGACTGGAGTTAAAAATAATAATAATAATATAATTCATGCACTCAAAAAAGAAAAAAACAACAAATTATATTTATTTTATGTTTTTTTTAAAATCTATTTAGATCAATCTCATTTAGTCAGTATAAGAGTATATACGTCCACACGATTTTTTCCACTTATATCACATATTTATGTGTATATTTTAATCTACAGTGTATCACAACAGTGAGTACACCCCTCACATTTCTGCAAATATTTTATTATATCTTTTCATGGGACAACACTATAGAAACAAAACTTGGATATAACTTAGAGTAGTCAGTGTACAACTTGTATAGCAGTGTAGATTTACTGTCTTCTGAAAATAACTCAACACACAGCTATTAATGTCTAAATGGCTGGCAACATAAGTGAGTACACCCCACAGTGAACATGTCCAAATTGTGCCCAAAGTGTCAATATTTTGTGTGACCACCATTATTATCCAGCACTGCCTTAACCCTCCTGGGCATGGAATTCACCAGAGCTGCACTGGTTGCTACTGGAATCCTATTCCACTCCTCCATGATGACATCACGGAGCTGGTGGATGTTAGACACCTTGAACTCCTCCACCTTCTGTAAAGGAAAGGATCGGAGGCTTTACTTTGCTCAGGTTAACTTTTATTAATGAGCTTCAGCCATGCAACAGCATACACACACACCGTCTCGGTAACCCTCTCCTTGTGTTTATCTCCCCTCCCAGCCCACCTTGAACTCCTCCACCTTCTGTAAAGGAAAGGATCGGAGGCTTTACTTTGCTCAGGTTAACTTTTATTAATGAGCTTCAGCCATGCAACAGCATACACACACACCGTCTCGGTAACCCTCTCCTTGTGTTTATCTCCCCTCCCAGCCCACCTTGAACTCCTCCACCTTCTGTAAAGGAAAGGATCGGAGGCTTTACTTTGCTCAGGTTAACTTTTATTAATGAGCTTCAGCCATGCAACAGCATACACACACACCGTCTCGGTAACCCTCTCCTTGTGTTTATCTCCCCTCCCAGCCCTCGGCTCTCTACTGCCGTAAATAACATCGTACAAGCGCAAACACATTTTTTACTACCGTATATGACATCTTCCCCCTTTTATTTATTTATTTATTTTTTTAATGTTTAGTAACAACATATTTAAGTATCTCACGTACTTTAACATAGTACTGCATTATCACCAACACAATTACGTCACAAATCAACATTACTGACAACAATACAACTTATTCCCATTTCTAACTTTACAGTTAACTTTTCACCATTTTCATATACAGATATTTTTTTTCTATATATATTCACTGCCACCCCCTCAAAAAAAAATAAGATCCATGTTAGTTTTACAGGTCAAGCCTGTTTACTGGCCTACACACTCTACCAGACCTAGTCACAGTCGGAGTAGACAAAGCGTTTGCGGGTTTGTCCAGACTCTGACTAGTAGGAACAGTCACAGACATAGTGACTACATCAGAAAGAATACCTGTCTCTTTGTTTTGGTCAGCTGTTACTTGGGCAGGTTTAGAAACTGGCCCTAACTGAAGATGACGGCGATTCCGCCGCAGCTCCGCTCCCTGCTGCGTCCTGACAACAAAAGATCTTGGGGTTGTGCTCTCACTCGAGACCACTGCTGGTAAAGACCACGACCTTTCATGATCCAACCTACAGAACACAGCACCTCCTGGTTGCAGTGCAGGTAAGGGCTTGGCTCCATGACGGCGGTTGAAGTAGTAAGCCTGTTTAGCCTTCTCCTTACTGTCCTTTACCTTCACTGCAGTTCTATTTGGCCATTTTGGTAGTAGATTCTTCTCCAAGGTAGGTAGTGTAGTTCTGATTTTCCTCCCCATCAGCAACTCAGCTGGGCTGAAACCAGTGGAGGAACATGGAGTGGACCTGTAGCTCATCAGAGCCATCACAGGATCATTTTGTTTGAGAATTTTATTTGCCGTTTGCACAGCTCTCTCAGCATGTCCATTACCTTGTGGATGGTGGGGACTCGAAGTACAGTGCTTAAAGTCAAGCTGTCTAGCAAAGTCCTGAAATTCAGCACATGAGAACTGTGGTCCATTATCGCTCACTACCTCATCTGGGATACCAAATCTAGCAAAAACTGTTTTCAGTTTATTTATCACTTGTAAACTTGTTGTTGTTGGCAAGTGTAAAATTTCAATAAATCTGGAGTAATAGTCTGAAATTACCAGGTACTGATGGTGTTTGTACTCACACAAGTCCATTGCAATTCTCTTCCAGGGTCGTTCAGGAAGTGCTGTAGAGATGAGAGGTTCCTTTTGTTGTGTTCTTTTCAGTTCACGGCACACCTGGCATGATGTCACAAGCTCGCTTATTTCCTTGCTAATCTTGGGCCACCACACAGATGAATTTGCTCTCTCTCGACATTTCACTAGTCCCTGGTGCCCTTCATGGATTTTCTGGAGAATTTCGCTCCTCATCAGCCGTGGCACAACAATTCTACTCCCTCTGAGGACAAGGCCATCGTAAACTGACAGTTCAGATTTCACTTGGATGTACTCTCTTGCACTCTCAGGTACGCTGCTTAAGTGCTCAGGCCATCCAGTTCTTATGAGTTTCATGACAGACAGCAATTCAGCATCAAAGGATGTAGCTGCTCTAATTTCCTCCATTTTGCTTGGAGAAGCAGGGATTCCCCCTATTACACTAGCCACGTAACATGCTACCTCACTGTGCGTTTTGGATTCTACCCCCATGGCAGCCAGCGGACTGCGTGACAAGGTGTCAGCGATGACCAGATTTTTCCTGGAGCATATTCTGCAATGGGGTTAAATCTCATAAGCCTCATGAGAAGACGCTGACAACGTAAAGGTACATTGTCCAGGCTGCGGTTGTTGATAAGGGGTACTAATGGCTTGTGGTCTGTCACAAGTTTAAACTTCTCCAGTCCATTGAGGTATCTGTCGAACCTCTCACATGCCCACACGCCAGCCAAACTCTCCTTCTCTATTTGAGCGTAGCGCGTTTCTGCTTCAGTTAGGCGTCTGGAGCAAAATGCCACAGGTTTCCACTGCTCTCCATGGAGCTGAAGGAGAACTCCTCCCAGTCCATAACTACTTGCATCTGCTGGCATAGCAGTGGGCTTGTTTACGTCATAGTAGGCAAGTACTGGTGCAGTCGTCAGCAGTTCTTTTATGTTTTCAAAAGCTGTTTGTTGTGCATGATCCCATGTCCATGTGTTCTTGTTTCTTTTTAGAAGCTCATATAGTGGTTGTCCTACAGTTGAGAGGTTGGGAATGTATCTTCCTAGATAATTCACCATTCCCAGTATTCTTTTCAACTCCTGCACGTCTGCAGGTGGCGGTAGCTGCCGAATGGCTTCCACCTTGTCGGGGTCTGGGCGGATACCGGACTGGTCAATTAGATGTCCGAGGAACCGTAGCTGGTTCTGCCTGATAGAGCACTTCTCACGGTTGAGTTTCATGCCAGCTGTCTCAATGCGCTGCATCACCATCTCCAGGCAACGATCGCGCTCTTCTGTTGTAGTTCCATAAACTAGAATGTCATCCATAAAGACTTCAACGCCCTACAGCCCCTGTAGTGTCTCTTTCATCTTTCTTTGGAAGATTTCTGGAGCGCTGGTAATCCCGAATGGAAGACGCTTGAAATTGAATCTTCCGAATGGTGTTATGAAAGTGGTTAGTTTACAGCTGTCTGGGTGCAGCGGTATCTGGAAGAAACCACTGGCAGCATCAAGTGAGGAGAATACAGTGGCTCCACTTAGTTTTGCTGTGATCTCTTCTGTAGTAGGCAGTATATACTGTTCTCTTTTTACAGCCTCGTTCAGTTTCTTGAGATCAACACAAATACGGACTTTACCTGTGCTCTTCTTTAAGACTGGCACTATAGGTGCACACCAGTCAGTGGGCTGCGTCACTCTCGCAATAATGCCATTTCTCTCCATCCTCTGGAGCTCCTCTTTGACCTTTTGCAACATGGGGAAAGGTACACGCCGTGCTGCATGTACTGCATATGGCTGAGCATTGTCTTTCAGCTGTATTTTTACAGGTTCAGTCTTTAATGTCCCATGCTCACCGAATGCTTGTGAATGTCCTCTGTTGCACACTAATTGATTTACTCTTTTTACCAGATTCATTTTCACTGACAGTGGTCTGCTAAGCAGGTTGCTTACAGTGTGCCCGCGGATGACATATGCTGTGATTGGGTGTGTTTCTCCTTTATAGGTCACAGTGCTCTGAACTCGCCCTATGCACTGCAGCTCACCACCTGGACTATCCAATGGAATATTTGCAGGCTCTAGTGGTCTTCTGGGGATGAGTGAGTGGTAGGCCTCCTCGCTAATGATGCTCACATCAGCGCCAGTGTCGATTTTAAATTCTACCGGTGTGGAGCCCACCAGCAGCTTGACAGCCCATTGTTCTGATGAACCCTCTGCCTTACTCACGGCCCCTAGAAAATATGACTGCGCTTCTAGTTCAGTCACCTCTCTCACAGCTTTCCTGTTTCGACACACTCTACCCCAATGTCCAATTTTACTGCATGCATTGCATTTGGATTTTCTCGCTGGGCAGTTTTCATCTTTACTGTGCCTTCTTTTGCCACATTTCCCACACTGTCCATCATATCAACTTTTTGGCTTACCTTGGTGCTTGGTGTATTTGCTGCTCTTGTGCGTGACCTCATGTATTACTCCTGTTGCTTCTCCCTGCATGCTGACTTGTGAAGTAACCTCCTCCGACTGCCTGACTGTCTCGATGGTCAGTGCTAGTGTCAGGTCCTTCATTAGCTGCAGTCTCCGTGAGACATCTTTATCGAGTATTCCCACCACAATTCGGTCGCGAATATTCTCGTCTCTACTAGCGCCAAAGTCGCAATGTTCAGACAGTTCATACAGAGCTCTTATAAAAGTTTCGGCTTTCTCACCGGGTCTTTGCACTCGCTGATGGAAACACGCGCGTTCGTGTATTACATTCCTCCTGGGCACAAAGTACTCATCGAATTTTGCAAGCACTCTGTCAAAGTCATTTCTGTGTCCCTCTTCGTCAAATGCGAATGAACGGTAGACATTTTCAGACTCGCTTCCCATAGCGTATATCAGGCTACTCACTTGCACAGCGCCATCCTCCTTGTCCAGCTTAGTAGCGGTTCTGAATCTCACGAAACGCTGCTTCCAATCCGGCCACTCACTCGGCTTGTCGAAAGAAAAGTTTGTCGGAGGGTTGAATTTCGCCATTACTTTTTCACTTCTGACACCATGTAAAGGAAAGGATCGGAGGCTTTACTTTGCTCAGGTTAACTTTTATTAATGAGCTTCAGCCATGCAACAGCATACACACACACCGTCTCGGTAACCCTCTCCTTGTGTTTATCTCCCCTCCCAGCCCTCGGCTCTCTACTGCCGTAAATAACATCGTACAAGCGCAAACACATTTTTTACTACCGTATATGACACCTTCCACTTGAGGATGCGCCACAGGTGCTCAATTGGGTTTAGTCCATCACCTTTACCTTCAGCTTCCTCAGCAAGGCAGTTGTCATCTTGGAGGTTGTGTTTGGGGTCGTTATCCTGTTGGAAAACTGCCATGAGGCCCAGTTTTCGAAGGGAGGGGATCATGCTCTGTTTCAGAATGTCACAGTACATGTTGGAATTCATGTTTCCCTCAATGAACTGCAGCTCCCCAGTGCCAGCAACACTCATGCAGCCCAAGACCATGATGCTACCACCACCATGCTTGACTGTAGGCAAGATACAGTTGTCTTGGTACTTCTCACCAGGGCGCCATCTGAGCCAAACAAGTTTATCTTGGTCTCGTCAGACCACAGGGCATTCCAGTAATCCATGTTCTTGGACTGCTTGTTTTCAGCAAACTGTTTGCGGGCTTTCTTGTGCGTCAGCTTCCTTCTGGGATGACGACCATGCAGACCGAGTTGATGCAGTGTGCGGCGTATGGTCTGAGCACTGACAGGCTGACCTCCCACGTCTTCAACCTCTGCAGCAATGGTGGCAGCACTCATGTGTCTATTTTTTAAAGCCAACCTCTGGATATGACGCCAAACACGTGGACTCAACTTCTTTGGTCGACCCTGGCGAAGCCTGTTCCGAGTGGAACCTGTCCTGGAAAACCGCTGTATGACCTTGGCCACCATGCTGTAGCTCAGTTTCAGGGTGTTAGCAATCTTCTTATAGCCCAGGCCATCTTTGTGGAGAGCAACAATTCTATTTCTCACATCCTCAGAGAGTTCTTTGCCATGAGGTGCCATGTTGAATATCCAGTGGCCAGTATGAGAGAATTGTACCCAAAACACCAAATTTAACAGCCCTGCTCCCCATTTACACCTGGGACCTTGACACATGACACCAGGGAGGGACAACGACACATTTGGGCACAATTTGGACATGTTCACTGTGGGGTGTACTCACTTATGTTGCCAGCTATTTAGACATTAATGGCTGTGTGTTGAGTTATTTTCAGAAGACAGTAAATCTACACTGCTATACAAGCTGTACACTGACTACTCTAAGTTATATCCAAGTTTCATGTCTATAGTGTTGTCCCATGAAAAGATATAATGAAATATTTGCAGAAATGTGAGGGGTGTACTCACTTTTGTGATACACTGTATATATATTAACCTGTATTATGGATGCAATGAAAGTACCTGTTTTTATATTCCAACCTGTAAAATGAGTAACGTGGCTCCTGCCTTACTAAAAAAAACCGAAGTTTGTAAACCAAACGTCACCATTTTTACTAGATTTTTGTCATCAGCGTTTTATCATTGTGAAAAGCTGAAAGAAAATTAAACATAAAACTGGACGTGACGTGAGACGATGTGAAGATGTTCGAGGTTAAAGCTGCAGTGTGGAACTCGTTCATTATTTAATACATTTTATACCCAGGTCACCGATGGTTACCGGATGACGGAACAGCTGACGCTACAGGTTAAACATTACAATCAGCAATAGTGCTAGTGCTATTAGATCCATGTTTATATTTTACCGTCACCCCACTTCGTTCAGACGGAGGGATTTAATGGAGGTGAATAAAAGCGGTTGTTGTGAGGAACTGACTGCAGCATCGGTGAGGGTTTAACACAGGAAAGAACTCTTATAAACCTGGAACATTAAAGTGTTAAAAGATTTTATATTAAAAATTAAATTAATTATACTTAAACAATCTGATCACAACAGAGCTGTTTTCTTTTCAGCAGTAAACAACAGGTAAAAGTTTCCTACATTTCACCCAATGAATTGGACCCACTGCGACCCTGACCAGGATTAAGCACTGGTGAAACAGACAGTGAATAAATAAATGAAAAATAAAAGAAATCTAGATGCAGCATTTTTTCCTCCATCAATCACTTGCAGTTGCGCTTTTCTTCCACAGGGGGTCTCCAACTCTCCAAATCCTGAAGAGTTCCACACTGCAGCTTTAAACCTCCTGAACAGACTCACTGATGTTTACGCTGTTTATTTATTTATTTGTTCGTTTAAAAGCTGCAATATGTCACTTTTTTGTTAAAATAAAGTCAGTTGCATTTATAAGAGTGGGAGGAATCACGTCTCTGTGTGAGATTTCTGCAGGACGGTTCTGATCTAAGATTTGCTCAAATATCCTTTAGTTTTATTTTGTTTATTGAATTATAATATAAAATAGTTTTAGATAAAACATAAACAGTGCATTTTACTCTGTACATTCTCAGAATTCGCAGCATTTGCAACTTTAACTAAATTCCACAGAAGCTTTATAAAACGTGACATGCAGGAGTTTAAACCTACACTCAGTGTTGAGGTGTGAGATGTACAGAGCTGAATGATCACTGGAACCAGTTACTGATCTTAGTTTAAAACTTCATGATGATTTAAGCCGCTTTAAAACCAATTATTACAATAATACATAATACTTTTAAACCGTTATTTTAAACTCATCACGTGACTTGGCAGCGGTGCGGTGACGCGACACACCTGCGCTGAGCGGCTGCTTCACCTACTGTGACGTCACATGATTCCTGATCGCGGTGCTGCAGGTCCTTCAGGAGGAGGGAGAGAGTTCATCATTTTACTTCTGCACCCAGAGAAGCAACAAGCAACAGAGAGAGAGAGAGAGAGAGAGAGAGAGAGAGAGAGAGAGGTGAGAACAAACAACCATCTGATTTTATTTAATGTCTAATCTAATATCTCATTTCATCTGATCTCATATAATCTCATCATATTTCATCTAAAATAATCTAATATCTCATTTCATCTCATTTTATTTAATCTGATCTCATGTAATCTTAAAATATCTGATCTAAAATAATCTAATATCTCATTTCATCTGATCTAATGAACATTTGACAGTTTCAGCTCTTATCTGAATGTAATAAATGAGACGTTTCAGGACGTTTTAGTATTTGTATATGAAATAAAAAAGAATAAATAATAAAAACTGATCCACAACATCACCAGTGTTGTGAATTCATTTCAGACTCGATATTTAATCAGTTCAAAAGAATTTTGCAGCATTAATAACAGAAATGATTTGAAATGAATTTTTAATAAAAGAACTGAATTAAATTTCTTCTCCTGGGTGAATCAGATGGAGATCCAGAGAGAATCCACACCGACGCCTGAGGACGACGACATGGAGATCATCACCATCTACATTAACAGAGAATTCATGAAGCAGGTCCAGGACTCGCCGGGGAGCGCCAACGTCCGTCTGTCCGATAGTGTGGACGAGAAGGTTGGGGTCACTAAGTCCACCATCAGCGTCATGTCAGAGGAGCTTAATGTGGCCTCCTCCCTGCTGACCGACTCCGTCCTGGATGAGGACGAGGTGACCAACGTCCCCCAAATTAAGGACGAGAAGGTTGGGGACGCTGAGTCCACCATCAGCATCATGTCAAAGGAGCTTAATGTGGCCTCCTGTCAGCTGACCGACTCCGTCCTGGATAAGATCAAGGTGACCAACGTCCCCCAAAATAAGGACGAGAAGGTCGGGGGTGCTGAGTCCACCATCAGCATCATGTCAAAGGAGCTTAATGTGGCCTCCTGTCAGCGGACCAACTCTGTCCTGGACGAGATCAAGGACACTTTTGGTCAAAAGGAGAAGAGTGAGAAATCCACCATGACTGACCCGATACCAGAAATCGATCCAACCTGCAGGAAGATCCTGGTTCAGCCGGTAAAGAAGCTGCCCGCTGAAGCTCCAGCTAAAGAAGCAATCTGTGAGTAACGGCTCCACATCCAGTTCTTCATCAAACCATCATCACCAAACCGTGTTTCATTCTTCTTCTCTCATCCAAAGGCACTGCAGAAAAGATGAAGAAGAAGAAGAAGAAGGACCAGATCCTGGGATTCTTCAGAAGATCCTGGCAGACCACGAAGAGGATCTTCAACAAGAGATCAAACATGGAGATCGTTACCAAGCAGGTCCAGGACTCACTGGGGAGCACCTACGTCCACCTGCCCAATAGTGTGGAAGAGAAGGTTGGGGTCACTAAGTCCACCATCAGCGTCATGTCAGAGGAGCTTAATGTGGCCTCCTCCCCGCTGACCGACTCTGTCCTGGATGAGGATGAGGTGACCAACGTCCCCCAAAATAAGGACGAGAAGGTTGGGGGCGCTGAGTCCACCATCAGCATCATGTCAGAAGAGCTTAATGTGGCCTCCTGTCAGCTGACCGACTCCGTCCTGGATAAGATCGAGGTGACCAACGTCCCTCAAAATAAGGACCAGAAGGTCAGGGGCCCTGAGTCCACCATCAGCATCATGTCAAAGGAGCTTAATGTGGCCTCCTGTCAGCAGACCAACTCTGTCCTGGACGAGATCAAGGATACTTTTGGTCAAAAGGAGAAGAGTGAGAAATCCACCATGACTGACCCGATACCAGAAATCGATCCAACCTGCAGGAAGATCCTGGTTCAGCCGGTAAAGAAGCTGCCCGCTGAAGCTCCAGCTAAAGAAGCAATCTGTGAGTAACGGCTCTACATCCAGTTCTTCATCAAACCATCATCACCAAACCGTGTTTCATTCTTCTTCTCTCATCCAAAGGCACCGCAGAAAAGATGAAGAAAAAGAAGAAGAAGAAGAAGGACCAGATCCTGGGATTCTTCAGAAGATCCTGGCAGACCATGAAGAGGATCTGCAACAAGAGATCAAACAAAGTTTCCCCCCTCTAATTTCCCCACAATCCCCCAAATGATATTCCCTCCTCAGCTATATAGCACATTCTCAGACAATTCTCCATGTAAGATCATTTTGGTGAGGAGCAGAAGATTCAGAACTTAAACCAGCTTTTTCACCTTCAGGACTTCAGCTTTTATCGACGTGAAAATGCCGTTCCCTTTACCATCCGCCTGGCACTGCTGCGTTCTGCCCCATGTTGGTCCCTCCAGACCTGGACCGGTCCATCTTGTTCCCTCTTGCTCCCTCTTGCTTCTTGGCTGAGAGCTTCGTGGTTGAGAGCTCCGGTGTACCGGAATGTTCTCCGGTGCTCTTAGGGTCGGGGTTGTCTTAAACTTCTCTGTGCAGGATACGATCGCTGTTCCACAGACTTGGTTCCATCTTGGTACCAGAAGTCCTCATGATACCAGAGTCTGTGGTTCCTGGTAGAGATGGGAGGATCGATCGGCTATGTATCGAAATCGGCCGATTTTTTATCAAAATATGCGATCGGCCGATATTTCCTAAATTCAGCAGATCCGATCGTGTGATATACAAACATCATCTCCATGTTAAGCTTAACAGCTCAGTGGATTGATCCAGACATTGAGCTACAAAGCTCCAACCATCGTATCACCATTCAACAAACATCGCACTTTACAACCTAAAATAACATAATTAACGTTGTGCATCATACATACGATGGAATTTTGCCGATTGAAATATTTACTTTAAAAAGATAATTCAACCCGACCCCATCTAAGTCAATTCTATGAGCACATTATATGAACTCGTGGTTCACTTTGGTAAATCGTAAGCGGTTCTTGCTTTTGATGTAGATGAGAGCAGAAAACGTTACAGAGCCAATCGGAGGCAAAAGTTTATTAGTTACTAAGTTGGTTAGTTCAGGATCATTTGCAGTGACTGACAGAAAACTTTTAGCTCCACAGACAGAACGACTCTGACTCGGTTACCGCTCTGTGGTAATAGCGGTTTAATGAAGCTTTTTAATGTAAGAGAGTCACACAGAATGTTCTGTAGTAGCTGGTGTTTATTTAAAACCACGACATTAATTAATTAATTAATTAACACGGAGAGATAACTGAGAAGAGAAACGCTTCGCATAAAATGAATCGACTCGTGAATCACTTATATCAATACTGCGAACAGATCGTCTCTCTTAAAGACACACACACACACACACACACGTGGCAGCATTTGGCACCGGTTTATCTTCACTGTTTCCCTATTTCAAGTTTTTTTCAGACTGAACTGGATAACATTAAACCTGCGTGTGTGGTCAGTTAGACTAATGAAATATGTCTCCTGTGGGTGAAAAAATAAATTGCTTTAGTTTAAAAAGTAAACCCCCCGTCAACCCCCCCCCCAATCCGAATCGGCTATCGGCCTATCACCCTCAAAGAAGATTAGAGATCGAAATCGGTGCCAAAAACCCTGATCGGTACATCTCTAGTTCCGGGTGCTTCTGAGAACTGTTGGTTGCTCGTGGTGGTGGTGTTGGATTTCAGAAGGAATTCTGGGACTTTGTGAGCTGAGCTTGATCATCTTAGATGTTGGGCTCCCCCAGTACCAGGATTCTGGCTTCAACACCTCAAGTGTTGGATTTCTGAAGGAATTCTGGGACTTTGTGAGCTGAGCTTCATCTTCTTAGATGTTGGGCTCCTCCAGTACCAGGATTCTGGCTTCAACACCTCAAGTGTGGGATTTCTGAAGGAATTCTGGGACTTTGTAAGCTGAGCTTCATCTTCTTAGATGTTGGGCTCCTCCAGTACCAGGATTCTGGCTTAAACACCTCAAGTGTTGGATTTCTGAAGGAATTCTGGGACTTTGTGAGCTGAGCTTGATCATCTTAGATGTTGGGCTCCTCCAGTACCAGGATTCTGGCTTCAACACCTCAAGTGTTGGATTTCTGAAGGAATTCTGGGACTTTGTGAGCTGAGCTTGATCATCTTAGATGTTGGGCTCCTCCAGTACCAGGATTCTGGCTTCAACACCTCAAGTGTTGGCTTTCTGAAGGAATTCTGGGACTTTGTGAGCTGAGCTTGATCATCTTAGATGTTGGGCTCCTCCAGTACCAGGATTCTGGCTTCAACACCTCAAGTGTTGGATTTCTGAAGGAATTCTGGCACTTTGTGAGCTGAGCTTGATCATCTTAGATGTTGGGCTCCTCCAGTACCAGGATTCTGGCTTCAACACCTCAAGTGTTGGCTTTCTGAAGGAATTCTGGGACTTTGTGAGCTGAGCTTGATCATCTTAGATGTTGGGCTCCTCCAGTACCAGGATTCTGGCTTCAACACCTCAAGTGTTGGATTTCTGAAAGAATTCTGGGACTTTGTGAGCTGAGCTTCATCTTGAGAGATGTTGGGCTCCTCCAGTACCAGGATTCTGGCTTCAACACTTCAAGTGTTGGATTTCTGAAGGAATTCTGGGACTTTGTGAGCTGAGCTTGATCATCTTAGATGTTGGGCTCCTCCAGTACCAGGATTCTGGCTTCAACACCTCAAGTGTTGGATTTCTGAAGGAATTCTGGGACTTTGTGAGCTGAGCTTGATCATCTTAGATGTTGGGCTCCTCCAGTACCAGGATTCTGGCTTCAACACCTCAAGTGTTGGATTTCTGAAGGAATTCTGGGACTTTGTGAGCTGAGCTTCATCTTCTTACATGTTGGGCTCCTCCAGTACCAGGATTCTGGCTTCAACACCTCAAGTGTTGGATTTCTGAAGGAATTCTGGGACTTTGTGAGCTGAGCTTGATCATCTTAGATGTTGGGCTCCTCCAGTACCAGGATTCTGGCTTCAACACCTCAAGTGTTGGATTTCTGAAGGAATTCTGGGACTTTGTGAGCTGAGCTTGATCATCTTAGATGTTGGGCTCCTCCAGTACCAGGATTCTGGCTTCAACACCTCGTGTTGGATTTCTGAAGGAATTCTGGGACTTTGTGAGCTGAGCTTCATCTTGAGAGATGTTGGGCTCCTCCAGTACCAGGATTCTGGCTTCACCACCCCATACAGAGCATCATCAGTTATCTCAGCATCGTCATATTCTTGATGTACCTGCTCAGCATGTCTTCTACCCTGTGGAACTCTTAGATCTGGAAAATTAAATCATTTCCTCTTGGGGGCAGAACAGAGCTCCGTAGCAAATAAAGCCGAAGACGTGACGCCCGCTCCTTACCCAGGTTCTGAAACGAGATGTGGATCTAGCTGAGAACGTGAATATCTCCGGCCGGCTGCTTCCTTCTCTTCCCTTTCCCTTCTTCTCCATCAATAAAGCTGGTGTCAGATGAATGCTGGTTGTAGGAATCGTGTTTGTGATGAGATTTTACACACAATCATCTAGAGCAGGGGTATTCAACTAAAATTTAAAGGGGTCCAGTTAGAGAAAATTTCTTGAAGCGAAGGTCCGAAATGTTTAACTATATATATATATATAATGTAAATATATTGATATTTACATTTACATTTTCAGCATTTAGCAGACGCTTTTATCCAAAGCGACTTACACAATGAGCGGAACACAATGAGCAATTGAGTGTTAAGGGCCTTGCTCAGGGACCCAACAGTGGCAACTTGGTGGTGGCGGGGCTTGAACCGGCAACCTTCTGTTTATTAGTCCAGTACCTTAACCACTATAACATATATACAATATAGTATAATGTAGCCTAGTAGTTGTATCAACATCTGCATGTTATCAATAACTGTCAAATCAAATGTCTGTTTATTTATTAGGATTTTAACGTCATGTTTTACACTTTGGATACATTCATGACAGGAACGGTAGTTACTCATTACACGAGATTCATCAGGTCACAAGGTTATATCGAACACAGTCATGGACAATTTAGTATCTCCAATACACCTCACTTGCATGTTTTTGGACTGTGGGAGGAAACCGGAGCACCGAAGGAAACCCATGCGGACACGGGGAGAACATGCACACACAGAGAGGACCCGGACCGGACAATAAATTGTGTTCCAGTGGGAAGTAAGAACAGAAATGAGTCTCTCCATCATTAAATGCTGTAATTTCGCTGTACACGTTTCTTTTTTGGAGAGCGCCATTTGTCTCCTGTCTCACTCGTCTTTTTCTCAACTTTCTCCTGCACAGTTGTCTGTATCTCTCCCTTAATTTTTTCTACATTCGCTATCTTTCTTTTAATTTCCACCGTCTTTTCACATGTAACTCGCCTCTAACTCTCTCAACTGTCTGCACTGCAGTCGCAGTGTTTACCGGCTGGAATGCACAGACTTGATTGGCTGAGTGGTGTCAAGTGATTGGTTCTCATCCGCTAAACCGCTACCGTAAAGACTACAAAAGCTGCGCCGGTTAAAATAGAAGCGCTCCGTCAGGTTTCAAATCCTAACTTTCTGTTTTGGCTATAGGTCCGGGTCCGTATGGGACAGCTTCTGGGTCCGGACCCGGACCGTGGTCCGCCTGTTAGTGACCTCTGATCTAGAGAATCGAATCGAACCGTGAAGAAGCTCAGCAGAAGCTCAGCAGTGGATCCGAACCAACATTCACAACAGAGACTTTCATTCATACTGAGATTCTTCAGGTTTCTTTTAGGTTTTAATTCTTATAAAAAAAACAGAAGCTGGAAAAAGTCAAATAAACACAAAGAAACTAAAACATAAAAGAATGAAAAGATTTTCTAGTAAAGAGGTGTGTGTGTGTGTGTGTGTGTGTGTGTGTGTGTTTTCTGCCTTTTGCTCAATTAATCGGACCCACCACAACCCTGACCAGGATAAAGCAAACAGAATAAATATATTAAAATCACCTCCTGGTTTCTACACTCACTGTCCATGTTATCAGCTCCACTTACCATATAGAAGCACTTTGTAGTTCTAAAATTACTGACTGTAGTTTATTTGTTTCTACATGTTTTGTTACCCCCTTTCATGCTGTTCTTCAATGGTCAGGACCCCCACAGAGCAGGTATTAGATAGATAGATAGATAGATAGATAGATAGATAGATAGATAGATAGATAGATAGATAGATAGATAGATAGATAGATAGATAGATAGATAGATAGATAGATAGATAGATAGATAGACAGACAGATACTTTATTGATCCCGAAGGAAATTAGAGTCCCAGTAGCATTGTACATCAAATCAAATCAAATACACACTATAAAGAAAAAATACAACAATATAAATTCGAAAAAAGTACAAACACTTTGACAGATTGAATGTAACCTGAGTTTTACATATACTGCATAGCAGTGGCGGCTGCTGGTCTTTCAAAGAGGGGAAGCTCATTGTCGGCTTACATCATAAAATTTGTCAATTTATTTACACATAAATTCTGCCCTCTGTTCCTTTTACAAGAAAATGGCCTGAAATGGGTTACAGCAGTTTGTCTTTCGACTTCACTTGCAAAATCCGCGATGGGACTGAAGCTCCTAGTGATTAAGTGACTAATGAAGTGTATTGCTTTGGCAATACGAATGTCCCTATTTGTCATGCCAATAAAGCCTCTTCTGAGTTTGAGTTTGAGAAGTGACGGTGTAGCGCTCAAACTAGCTGTCAATCAAAACGGGATTCAGCGTTTCGACTGATCCTCCAATCATCTTGCAGAAGCTCAGCGTCCACACCCGCCCACAGCTCCATTCACCCCCAGAGACGCTCAGCGTCCGGGGGCGGGACAAAATCGAGGCATTTATCCAATGACCGGCGAGTTTCGAAGCAATGAAAAAAAAACCTCAACGCAGTCCCATAGAAGTGAAGAGACGCTCAGCTTCTGTGGGCAAATGCATCTATACGGGAATGTATGAGTTAAGTTAAGAAAATCGAGTCGATTTGTGATAATTAGCTGATTCTGAACGAACTCATCCTCGAGATATACGTATTCTAACGCATTTGTAGTCAATGAAATGTTAACACAACTGTACATATTTGACCATTTAATTTTGGACATTTTAGGGGAAGCTGAGCTTCCCTTGCAGTCTTAGAGAAATCGCCACTGCTGCATAGCTACAGAGCAGTTATAAATGATGAGGATGGATTGAACAAAATAACCAAATGGAATGGAATTAAAAGTAAAAGTGCAGGAAGGTGCAGTTCCAAGTATACAGTACACGGTCCAGATTAAATATAGATTAAATATTAAATATAAAGTGAAGTGATAAGTGACAAGTATTGCACATTGGATTGGGCCAATATAGCCATAACTACAGGGGTTGGACAAAATAACTGAAACACTTGGTTTTAGACCACAATAATTTATTAGTATGGTGTAGGGCCTCCTTTTGCGGCCAATACAGAGTCAATTGGTCTTGGAAATGACATATACAAGTCCTGCACAGTGGTCAGAGGGATTTTAAGCCATTCTTCTTGCAGGATAGTGGCCAGGTCACTACGTGATGCTGGTGGAGGAAAACGTTTCCTGACTCGCTTCTCCAAAACACCCCAAAGTGGCTCAATAATATTTAGATCTGGTGACTGTGCAGGCCATGGGAGATGTTCAACTTCACTTTCATGTTCATCAAACCAATCTTTCACCAGTCTTGCTGTGTGTATTGGTGCATTGTCATCCTGATACACGGCACCGCCATTGGATGCACATGGTCCTCCAGAATGGTTCGGTAGTCCTTGGCAGTGACGCGCCCATCTAGCACAAGTATTGGGCCAAGGGAATGCCATGATATGGCAGCCCAAACCATCACTGATCCACCCCCATGCTTCACTCTGGGCATGCAACAGTCTGGGTGGTACGCTTCTTTGGGGCTTCTCCACACCGTAACTCTCCCGGATGTGGGAAAAACAGTAAAGGTGGACTCATCAGAGAACAATACATATTTCACATTGTCCACAGCCCAAGATTTGCGCTCCTTGCACCATTGAAACCGACGTTTGGCATCGGCACGAGTGACCAAAGGTTTGGCTATATCAGCCCAGCCGTGTATATTGACCCTGTGGAGCTCCCGACGGACAGTTCTGGTGGAAACAGGAGAGTTGAGGTGCACATTTAATTCTGCCGTGATTTGGGCAGCCGTGGTTTTATGTTTTTTGGATACAATCCGGGTTAGCACCCGAACATCCCTTTCAGACAGCTTCCTCTTGCGTCCACAGTTAATCCTGTTGGATGTGGTTTGTCCTTCTTGGTGGTATGCTGACATTACCCTGGATACCGTGGCTCTTGATACATCACAAAGACTTGCTGTCTTGGTCACAGATGCGCCAGCAAGACGTGCACCAACAATTTGTCCTCTTTTGAACTCTGGTATGTCACCCATAATGTTGTGTGCATTGCAATATTTTGAGCAAAACTGTGCTCTTACCCTGCTAATTGAACCTTCACACTCTGCTCTTACTGGTGCAATGTGCAATTAATGAAGATTGGCCACCAGACTGGTCCAATTTAGCCATGAAACCTTTATTATGCGGTAATGCTGCACGGAATGTGTTTTAGATTTTGAAAATGTATGTGACAGAACTTCTCTTTTAAAATCCGTAATAAATGGTAGTTTTTTTTTAAAACGTTACTATTGTAAAACAAGCTAACGCTTGTGTAAATAGACTTTATATATATGAGATAACTTCATTAGTTAAATAATATTATAATTCTTTAGACGGTGTTGGTCAGTTTTCTCATTATAAAAGCCTTTATGGAGTCTCACTGTATATTCCTATGGTTTATTTTACTTTACAAATAACATTCTTTTTGACGTTTAGACGTTTTTTTCATCTAGTGCCATTGTTTGGCCTCTTGAGTGCTGTTCCAAAGGTTGTGCAATTGTGATGAGTAAATTTTTTTTTTCATTTTGAACAAAATCTTGGTGGTTGAACTGAGATTTTAATGTAAATGTAATGATTTAACACTTAAAAGTATATGTTTGAAATTTATATAAACAGACCACAAATGTGTTTCTCTAAATTGAAATGTGGATTAGATGTTAGATTTACTTGATTTCTATGAAGTAGTTAGTTTAAAAAAAAAAAAAGTTTAAAATTATTTTAAATGAAATAATATAATTTATTTTGTACTTTATAGGTATCCTCCAACTTTGCTCTGAGTGCTGTGTCAAAGGCTCTTTAGTGGTGAGCATTATTATTCAAATGCATTTGTTGGTTTACTTGTTCCACAGCATGACTGATGCTATTCATCTTAAAAAATTTGCTAAAAGAATTGCAAGAATATAGATAATTTCTATTTTTTTAGATGCACATCATTGTTATGTACTTTTTTCCAACAGCCCTGAAGTGAGTCTTACTTTCTTTAAGGTTCTAATGTTCATTTTTTTGTTGAAACTGAGACAACAAAAAGGTCTTAGAATATTTTTATTTGTTACTTTTTATTTTATTTCAGATACCGAATTCACTACGAATTTGAAGATTCTAAGACAAGGGTTTTAGAATATTTTTATTTGTTTTATTTTATTTCAGATACCGAATTCACTACGAATTTGAAGATTCCAAGACAAGGTTTTGGAATAATTTAATAAGGTATCCGAATTTGTTACGAATTCGAAGATTTTAAGACAAGGTTTTGGAATAATTTATTCTCTGGACTGTGCAAACTAGAATTTGTGTAGGGTTCCGAATTCACTTAAGAATTCGAAGATTCTAAGACGAGGTTCCCAGGTTTATAGGAACCTGAAGATTCCGGAATATATAAATACATAGGTATTAGCTTAATGCATAGAAATTACGGTACTGTCCAGATACTAATGATAAAGGTGTGATGTTAATATTATTTATAATAGCGCTAAATGATTACTCTATTATTAATATTCTATAATTAATATTACTAATTACTAATACTATCAATCAAAATATAAAAGAGAAGGGGAGTGACTTAATTGAACAGTTTATTGAACTGGTGTGTTTGTGTGTCTGTGTTGTATGTGGCAACATATGTTTGATGAAGTAAGATGTAGGAGGAGTTAGATACTAGTGTTGCCTTTGTTGTTTGTGTTGTAATTGTTTAAATAATCTGTCCAGGTGAACTTAAGAAGTACAATGGGTAAAAGTAAAAGGAATTTAAAAGTTTGTGGAAAAACAAATACATGTTTAAATTAAGATTCTGTACACACATTAGTGTTATATTTATGTAAAAACTATGAAAAAAATGTTGTTTTACATTTTGCAAGGTGGGCAGAGAAAATGGGTTTTTAAGAAAAAGGTGGTTTTAGTAAAAGACAACTAAAAGAGTTCAAATTAAGTTAAAATAAAAGGAATGTGCAAGTAGGGAAAAGAAAAGACGGTATAAAAAAAGTGAAAATGAGAAGAAGGAACAGAGAAAGTGTAGGGACAAACTTAACCAAGTTATGTGTTAAGTAAAAGTTACAGGTTAAATCTCATCTGGACTCCTGCCCTGCCAGAAGGAGAAAGAACCAGGAAAAGAAACCAGCAGCAAATGGAGGAAATACAGGAGAAGCAATAGTGTCAGCTCCCCCAGCATTCTATCCTGAGGAGCCACAGAACCAAACTTCACCTCCCCGTTAACATTCAGCTGTTATCATCACAAGCAACACGTTCTGGCCTGCAGTTTTGGAAGCAGATGACAAACTCACCAGTGGGGGCAGACAAAATGGGAAAGGTGAATGTGATTCTTCAGTTGCTGTATACGGAGTTTTGGTCCAGCAAATATGATTTTGATCAACAGACTATGGACTATTGCTGATATCAGGGATGAAATGACACATATAACCATCCTGAGGAAAAGGCTCAAGAGGATGAGTGACGTAGACTGGAGTATGACAATGATGGAACGTACAGAGATGTGGTCAGAGGACTACTGGGAGGAATAAGAACTGTGTTTCCAGTAAAGATAACAGCTTGCATACAGGAGGACAAAGAGACTGTGCAGAATTATCCTGAACGACTGGAAAAGGTCCATAGTATTGATATTGGACTGCTGAAAAAACAAAAAAACAAACAAAAAAAAACTTCTTAAATGAACTGAACCAAGCAACAGAGACAGAGGAATAGGAAAATCATCATTTGCAAGTGCTGTGTGTTACACCTGTGGCAGAACAGGTCACATTGCAAAACAATACAGGATGGACTTACAAACGTTTATTGACAACATGGCCTGTTTTCAAATGTGGATTAACTGGACATTTTGCCAAAGACTGTGCACAAACTATACCTGGTTACAACAACTGAGGGCTGGAGTCCAGAGAAAGAGGCAACCTGATCAACAGATGAGTAGTCATACACCCACCCAATATTTTATTGTGATTATACCAATATGATACATACACCTAGGTATCTACTGGATAGCTAATAGCATGTATAGAGATTTCAGATTTTTAATAAACTTAGGAGCAACCTACTAATGTATTCATAAAACATAACATTCTACTCATATATGTTTTAGTAACAAAGAGTTTAAAAACATCAGTTCCTAATTTCTGCGATCTGTCCTATGAATCTTATGGGGAGCTATCTTATGTGTGCCTTTTGGAATTAAATTGGAAACAATGCCTGGAGGTATCACTATTTCTGTAAAAGACAGGGTCTGATCTCTTCTAAAGCTGGGAAAATTTTGCCAAAATTGTCCACTTAATTGTTCTGAATGGAAGTTGGTAGCTGATGTTTTGACACAAACAAATAATCATTAAACTTTTTGGTTAGGGAAAGAATTTTAGCTGGTGGGATTAGACTTAAATGTTTTGCATTGTACTGCTTATTTGCATAAAGGACCAGATTAAGTTTTTGAGCGCTCCTGGTTTATTGACCAGTGTACATCTAATTTTTGATGGAGATTTTTATTTTTCCTTTTCTGAATGGAAGTCAGTACTGTTTTTTCAGTAAAATTGAAGCGATGCATGGATAATTGTTTTTGACCGCGTTTGGAATAAGTTTGGCCAGTTTTGTGTTTAATGACTGTGATTCCACTAGCCACATTTTTTGATTACACCAAAGATAGGTCAGTGGAAAGATAAATATTATGTAAATTTGGAAAAAGGGGCTGCACCGGTGCAAATCAAACCAAAATTAGATTACAGATCATTCTTCATTCGTTGCTAAATGCTAACATTGTTTTCAAATAAAAAAAATAAAAAAATGATGCCCCAGAGAAACTTATCCCTAAGTGCAATAAACAGGCAGTAAATTTTGTTATCTCTGGAGCATCTGGGATCCCAAAATCTGTGAACTATTCTCAGCCAGGTGTCAAATGATAGCAAATGGTTTTTGATCTAGCTAAGGCCTTCTTTAACATTCCTTGGCACAAGCATAGTTAATTTTGAGTTGCATTTAGTTTTAATGGAAAATTCAGACACCTTTAAAAAAAAAAATTTTTTGGATGATGATTTTTTTTTCAGGGTAAAATGATATTTACATACTTGACATACTTTTCTGAGTATGTGCTCTTTTTGGTGCCATTGTGCTCTTTTTGGTGCCATATTTTTTATTTTTATGTTCTTGAGGCTCTGTTATGTGACATTGGACCTAAAAGCCCATAGTCATATTCAAAGGACACCTGAAGCTAAAAAAGTTGTTCAAGAAAGGTGGACCATGGTTTTTGTCCTTGTACAATTTCATGGTGATAACTTAGTAGTTTTAACTTTCTTTTTGTCTGCTGCAGAAAAGGCTGTAGTTATACCATGTGATCATGAGGGTTACTCATATCTAAACCCTGTTGGTGCTGAATGATGTTTTTGTTTTAACTAAAAGGAGAACTTTTCACTTATCAACTTAACAGTGATTGAATAAAAAACTACATTGTAGTCCCTAAAATAAACATTATTCTCATATGCCTTAATGTGCTTAATCCCACGCTCTTTTCACTAATTGCAGGAGATGGTGAACCTTGTGACTGTATTATTCTAATCTTATTTCTTCTAGGCCTGATTAGAATACTGAATTGGAGCTGTTTGTGGATAGAATTGCTTCCACGGATGCTGCAACAGACAGGAAACAAGTGGGCTTAGCTGAAATTTTAACACGTGATATTTTTATATCATTTGTCCCTCCTATCCAATTTATTGGCTCAAGCTGCTGAACTACAGGTTTTAATGACAGCTTATAGAAAGTGAAAGCAAAACTGCTTACGTGTTTATGAACTACGTGTTTCATAGGAATTGAACACAATTGTATTTGATGAGAGAGAGGTTTTTGACTAGTTTTGAAAAATGCCCACCATTACCTTGTTGCATAACTTGTGGATGCAGTTCTATGGCCCAAACAAATGACTGTTTGTAAATGTTAATGTTTTTTGTCCCAATTTCACAGGACAATGCCAGAGTTGACAGTGCTGACAAAGCAGCTGCACACCGCCACTGCTTACTAACAAACTATTAGTTTATAGGTCCAGATCACACCGGATTTTGATTTAACTAACATTCAATTTTGTGTTTTCCAACAGGAGAAATACATTCAGAGGGAAAACATGCCTTCCTAAATTACTTTACTGTACTATACCAAATTGACCCATGTGTAGGACCATGTGTCAGAGAGAAAAAAGGGGGAGGGAAACACCAATTAAACAATTTATGCAAAACTAAATTTGCCAAATGCAACAAAGGCTCTTAGTGCAGGACATCCTGTCTTTGATAAACCTTCTGAACTGAGATACCACTGTGTTTATCACCCAGCTATTAGAGGAGCTGTGGTTAGGGAAATGGGCACTGTTAAAAAAAAATATATATATAGATATAATAGTAATAATAATAAAATAAAATAAAATAGACTAAGTGCTGAAACTAACAAACAGAGGCCAAAGGCCTTTTCAATAATTCTCATGCAGATGAGGATGAGATAAACACCGAAACATGGCTTTAGGCCTTTTGAAATTCTATTTGGATGACCCCTACACAGGCATAGGATCAAATAATTCTGAACAATTAAACACAGGCCAAAAGGAAAATGTAATGCTTGGTTACTGTCACTTTGCTTTCTATTCTGAATTTTGTTCACAGGAAGGTGAAGGATTCTTTACCCAAACCAGCTGAGGGACTTCTACATAGCCTGAAACCGATGGGTAGTGGTGAATTGTGAATTATCTCAGATGAACCGGGTAGAACATGGAAAGATGGACAGGATTATTTCAAGTGCTGCTAACTGCTTAGACTGCGGTTCGAGTAGCTGAGAGAGATTCCTGGATTCATTGTTCACACTGCAGGAAAATTCACACACCTGATCTAAGCAGTTAAAGATGACTACTACGATTTACATCTGTACATTGTATTTCTTATTTCCTGAACAAACTCAGTAATATTTAGTTACCTTAAAAAAAAAAATTGTGCTGGATTTTATGTATATAATAATTTGTGTATATATGTATATATGTATTAACTTGTGTGATTTTAATTGTTGTAAGGTTTATGATGTGTATGGGGTAATTTAGGAGCTAACAAATGGTTTACAACTGAAGTTTACGACTGGAAGGTAACACCAGGGACAGGATTCACTCATGGGGGGTCTGGAATTTACAACTGGGCTCGTTTTTGAAGTTTATACATCTGTTTCACCCTGGGGGGGTCTCTTGATTCTCTTGAACAATGCATGGGGAATTAGTCAATGGGATACGAACTGTATGTATTTGATGTTGAAAGTATAAAAGACACAAGTGTTAACATCTCGAGGAAGGTTTTGTCAGATCTGTTCTGAAGCCTTCCTGCCGGCGTTACGTTCTTAAGAATAAAGGGTATTCTTAATTCCTAAGGCAAACTGGTCTGGTTTGGTTATTATCGCGGAAAAGTATTTTCGCCACGACAGTACCAAGAGCTGTTCCCTGATGTCCGAATTCTACCGAAGCACCACTATCTTGAGCACTATCCTTCAGATGATAAGATGTTTTGGACCAGTAGTTGCAGTTTGGACAATGCGATTTGAAGCCAAGCATGGCTTCTTTAAGAACATTGTGCAACACACCAGTTGCTTTAAGAATATACCTCTTACTTTGGCTTCAAAACATCAAATGATGATTGCTTTTCACATAAACTCACCATCCTATGGTACATCTAGCCTAAATGTATCTAATGTATCCACAGTTCCAGTTGATGTACTGAAGGAGGAAGTGGCTGAGGCTATTAGGCTAAAATGCCCTAGCATGTCTGAAGTTCATCTTGCCAAGAATGCATCAAGTAGTGGCATAGCCTACAGCAATGGCATGATAGTTGTCCATGGATCAGCAGGTGGATTACCAGAGTTTGCTGAAATTATTCAGATGTGTGTAATACATGAGAGTCTGTTTTTTATTGTAAAAGTTCTGTGTGGGTGGTACAGTGAACACTACAGAGCCTTTGAACTAAGCTTGTCCCCGTCCAGAGAAATAAAACTTGTGGCACTCAGTGAACTCACTGACACATATCCACTGGCCTGTTACATGGTTGGATCAAGCCGTATGGTGACCTTAAAAAGGCATATCATTATTAAAGGTTGGTTAACCCTCCCCAAAGTTGTCATTAAAAGTGTTCTGTTTTGTACATATATGCAATTTTGTTGGCTTGTGTGATCTAATGAACTCCAGGGCTAGGTTGCCAAGAGCTCCCAGTAGGGTCTCCCAAGGTGAACAGGTCTGGAGTGAAGATCCAAACAAACACGATCCATATTTCGCCCTTATGAACCCAAAGGAGAGCACACTGTGTGCCCTGCCCAGGAAAGGGTTACCAGGACCTACCCCTGGAGCTTGGCATGGGGGTAGTGTCCAACAACGAGTTTCTGGTGGCTAGGCAGCCCATTTAACCCTGGCCGAGCTCAACCCAAAAAGGCAACGTGGGAGGATGTTGTGGACCCACTACCCGCAAGATCCAGATTAAGGGTGTGGTGCAGTGTTTGTTGGGCACAGTGTGGGGGAAGGGGCCCCTGGCAGAAACATCTGGGTTTTTTGCTTGCCCTATTGCCACCATGACCCTAAAAGGATAAGTGGAGTAGTTGATGATGTTTTATGATTTGACTACAAAATAAAAGCCTGGGCTAGAATCAGTTTAAAAATGAGAAACCTGACATCCTATTCAATACATGGTTGTTTCAATACAATAAAAATAAATAAATAAAATAAAAAATCTGATTAACCTAAAATAATAAGTAATTATGCTTTAACCTAATCAGAGTTATCCTGGGTGACAACAGCAGTCAGAGGATAACTTTCCAAAATGGACTTCCTGAATCTATTAAAGAACTTGTTGATGAGGTACAAAGACAGTGTGAAGTTCACTTTAATTTTAGGCTTCAATTTATGGATGCACTATTTGGAAATGAGTTTATGAACCTTACTTCAATTGATGAAGTACAGGATAGAGGGACAATCAGAGTAATTCCCATAAGTGACGCTTCAGCTCCCCACTGTGCTAATATCTCTTTTACCTCAGCTACTGCCCATCGCTCGGTTGATGAATCCTCATCTCTGTCTAGTGTTGACACAGATATACTCTCTTCACCAGTCATCGTCATCAAGCTCTCGGTCATTTTGGCCTAAAATCTTTCATGTTCCTAAGTTTTGTTATGATGCAGAGTTAACACTTCATCAGGGCAATGCAGCTTACAAGGAAAATGGTACATTGCTTATTCCAGATCCAAAACTGAAGTCAAACATTCCTGACGGCCTGGTGCAAGAAATAGTTACGTTTATGTCACTGATAAAGAGTTTAACACTGTTGGAGAGGCCCTCATCTCAAAGCATCCTTGCCTGACTGAGAAAGGCTCCCTCACTGGATTTGCTGGATGGAAAGCTAGCTTGAAGAATAAACTGGCAATCTACCGCACTCACTTGAGAAAGCTTGGGTGTCCAGAGGTGACAATAAACTCTCTTAAGCACAAACCAGAGGGCAAATCAAGTGCTGCTTTTGGCATAAAAAACCTAGGAGGTCTGAAGTGAACTACTGTCCCTCCTATCCTGCTGGAGAATCTGTTAAGAGCCTTGAGAGTGTGAGAGTTGAGCTTCTTTCAGATGTTAAGAAGAAGAACAACAGGGAAGTACTGAGAATGAAAATGGAAAAGACATTTGCATACAGGAGACATGAAGTGGTTCGTGATACACCAATGATACAAGACTTTCAGGCAAGATGGCCAGCACTCTTTGACGTAAGCGAGGTATGTAATTTATAACATTCTACACACAGAGATGTTATGAACAAGCTAAAACAAAAGCTGTTTGTATGAAGCCTAACTGTTGAGCTTTGCCACAAAGCTAAACATTTGGCATATTTTTGTAAAATTATCTGCTGGCTGCTTGACGGCCCCCCTTAGTTTTAGACAAATTATCGTCATTATGTAGTCCGCTTATGTGCCCAACAAACATGTGGCCAACAAACACTGCACCACACCCTTACTTTGGATTTTTTGGGTAGTGGGTCCACAAGATCCTCCCATGTTGCCTTTTTGGGCTGAGCTTGACCAGGTTATGTGGGCTGCCTATAGCCACCAGGAACTCCCCGTCGTACACTACCCCCAGGCCAAGCTCCAGAGGTCATAATACTAATTATTTGTGAACTTTGGAACTGCTGTACAAATTAAACTTAAGCTTCCTCTTGCTTATAGTAAATAAACGGGTGACAAACGTTTTCATTGTATTTCTTTCCAAATTCCTGCTTCACAGCACATTTATGTCTAATCATTCTTGTTTTTAGATAAATGCTGAATTTAAGCGGATTACCACCATGCCCCTTCAGTCCAGATTTCTCTCTCAGTTAGATGTGCACTCTGAGAAACTGATGGTTCTGTTTAAAAAAAGAGGAGGACAAATAGGCAAACACCTAGAGAGCATCATAGCACCCATGGCTCAAGTAAGAATGCTTCCTTGAAAAAAGTACTGCTTTGTTGATGTAGCATTTGATTAAAAGGAAAAAGACTTTAAGCAAACAACTTGCTCTGCTTATTCCCTTTGAATAGAATGATGATGTTGATTTAGGACGAGAATGTATCATCAAGGCAATTTGTGTGTACCTCAACGAGGATCCAGAAAACCTCTTTAGAGAGTATGTGGTGAGTACTATTTTTGAGGTTCAGATGCCCAGATATTATCTTTAATATTTTGTAAACTTTACAATGTCTATTTATTGAAATTCTATATCAGCCAAGTCAGATATCAATATTGTAATGATGGGGCTGTGACAGTATGGATTTTTACTATGGTGAAAAAGCAAAATATGCCTGCTCTTTGGCAATTTATTGCCAGTGACTTGTTAGCATGTAAATGAATATGGGTAATAAAATACAGTAAATAGAATAATAATTCTGATGAGAATATTGCAGTTGAAATCCATTTTGGGGCCCAGTGCGATCATTCACAAAAATGTGTAGGCTGATTTTATTATTACTTTATGTTATTTATTTATGTAATTTAGATGGATTGGGGTGTTGAGTCACTTATTAAATCTCATCTTTAGATTTTGATTGATCCTGTTTTTCTGAGAGCCGGTATGTCTCAGATGGGCGGGGCAGCCTGTTATATAGTAAGAACCTGTTCTTTTTTGTTCTGAAAATGTTTGTTTATATTCCACATGAAATTTAAAACAATTATTTATTTATTTGTTAAATAATCTTTATTATATCTTGTTTTTACCTAGAACAACAGTTTAATAATATTCTACTTTATCTTTGATTCGTTTGTATACATTAAATGTGATATTTCACATAGATTTTACCACAATTCTACCTTACTGGTACTTCTATATATTTTTTTACTGGCACAGTAGGTAGTGTGGGTGCCACTCAGCTCCCGGGTACAGGTAGCCTGGGTTTGAACCCTGCATCACACACTCTTTGGTAATAAGAGGAGTATTTGTGCAGGGCTTCTGTGTTATTTTGTTCCTTCAGGTCGTTTATTCCTTGTGTTATTTTATAAATATAAATGAATATTAAAATGTTGTATTTATTTTACGTTTCACTGGGGTTCATAGCTGTACTGGTGTAACTCAGACTCACTGGATCATAAATAACATCCTGAATATGTTTATTACAGCTCTGTGTGTTTGTTGGGTGGAAACGATTCAGATTCGTTCTTCAGATGCCTGGACAGATCAGGATCACAATTCCTAATATACACCGATCAGCCATAACATTAAAACCACCTCCTGGTTTCTTCCTGGCTCCACTTACCATATAGAAGCACTTTGTAGTTCTACAATTACTGACTGTAGTCCATCTGTTCCTCTGCATACTTTTTAAACCTGCTTTCATGCTGTTGATGATCCAGGACCCCCACAGAGCAGGTATTATTTAGGTGGTGGATGATCTCAGCAGGATCTCAGCACTGCAGTGACACTGACATGGTGCTGGTGTGTTAGTGTGTGTTGTGCTGGTAGGAGCGGATCAGACACAGCAGCGCTGCTGGAGTTTTTAAATACCGTGTCCACTCACTGTCCACTCTATTAGACACTAGTTGGTCCACCATGTAGATGTAAAGTCAGAGACGATCGCTCATCTATTGCTGCTGTTTGAGTCGGTCATCTTCTAGACCTTCATCAGCGGTCACAGGACGCTGCACACGGGGCGCTGTTGGCTGGATATATTTGGTTGATGGACTATTCTCAGTCCATCAGTGACAGTGAGGTGTTTAAAAACTCCAGCAGCGCTGCTGTGTCTGATCCACTCATACCAGCACAACACACACTAACACACCAGCACCATGTCAGTATCACTGCAGTGCTGAGAATGATCCACCAACTAAATAATACCTGCTCTGTGGGGGTCCTGACCACTGAAGAACAGGGTGAAAGGACTACAGTCAGTAATTGTAGAACTACAAAGTGCTTCTATATGGTAAGTGGAGCTGATAAAATGGACAGTGAGCGTAAAAACAAGGAGATTTCTTCTCTCTTTCTGTGAGGTGATGCTGAAGATGAAAAATTCGGCGTCCCAGAATAATTTTTCTCCTGTTTTAGATTTCGGCGGCGTGAATAATTTACTTGGGATGAATTTTCACTCTGGAGTTTCGGATCTGCGGCGCAGTTTAGTTTTGCGACGTATTAAAAACCACAGACGCTTTAAAACCGCTTATTTATTATTATTATTATTTAGATTACGTCTGATCTCGTTAATCTCTTTAGCAGTGAGACACAGACTCTTTTTCAGCTTCTTATCCTTCAGAGAATCTTTCAAAGCCTCAATTTCACCCTGTTTGAGCTTCTTCTCCAGGTCATCAATCAGTTTCTGGCTGTTTTCAGGATCAGAGACCCAGTCTTCCAGTTTGGCCATGGTGGATAAGGTCTTGAGATCTGTTGAAATGTAGATAATGTAGTTGTTTACACAGTGTATCAGATTTTCATTTGTACACTGGCTACTGCAGTTGAAGGTCAAAGCTTTGCAAACACTGGTAGGGAACACATTATCGTAAAAAGGAATTTGTGTCCTTACTGGTTTATTTTATTTTTGCATATTTGCAACTTTTAGTTTTTTTGCACCTCTTAAAAAAGTGTAATATAAGACAAGGGGCAGATAATTTGTCACAGCACACATATCATGACAGTACTACACTTTAAATAATTTTCTGCAATGGTTTCTTTTCTTTGACCGAATTATTGAAACCCAAACCCTGAATTTGATGCCTATAACACATTCCAATAAAAGTTACAGAATGTTGAAGTGGAGAAGGGTTTTGGGACTTAACAAAGATACAAGTTACCATCAAGGCATCTTTTCTTGGGAAGTCTGTAGTTATTTTAGCACGGTGATACCAGGCCTCATTCTGCCTGCACTACAACAGTGCGGCTTCCTAGACACAGAGTGTGTGTGTGCTTGACCAGCCTGCCTGCAGTCCAGATCCACAAGAAACACTGCAACAATCAGTGTCCTCAGTTCCAGACGCATTAAAAAGTCTCATTAATAAAAATGCTGATGGGACTTGGTAGGGAACACACCCCCGTCCTGACTTTTTTGGAGTTACAGCATCAAATTCTAAACGTGTTTCTATTTACAAACTAGAATGAGGTTGATCAGTGAAACATTAAGAATCTTTTCTTTGTACTTTTATCAGTTAAATAAAGATTTAAGGGAAGTAACACATCACACATTCTTCTTTTTACTGTCATGTATTAAACGTGACCCGTCTGTGTTGCTCAATTACAGATTAATAAATGATTGCCGTAGTTTTGAATTTTTTTATTGTCGTCCTGGTCAGGGTCGCGGATGGTCTGGTTTCACCAGAAAAGACTGGGTGCAAGGCAGGAATACCCTGGATGGGATGACGACATTAAAGCATTAATAGATTTTAGTGGGTTAGTAAGAATTTAGTTTTTACTTACTTGGAGAATTATTGAGACGGTTATCTGGTTCATCCACGCCGTCCTCTGTTTGACTCCTAAACCTCTTCCCTGTGTAAACATGTAAGAAAAAATAACACACACACAGAAAAATCACAAATACCTTCAAATCATCAAGCAAGACCTTAATATACCTAAAAATGACTAAATGTATAAAGGTATTTTAATGATTTACTTTAAGTGTTTCAGCCAAATCAGTTATATGAAATAAATGATGTCTGGAAAAGAGTAGGGCTGGGTATCGCCACTAATTTCCTGGATCGATTCGATTCGATTCACAAGGTCCCGATTCGATTCGATTCGATTTCGATTCAACACATTTAGGCATATTTGAGTTACATTAACAGGTTTTGTTTAAATATGTACAGATGTTCAGAGAACGAATGTGATAATTGTACAAAGAACATAATATTTTCATTAATAAAAATATTTGTGTATTTTGTTTACATAAATAATTACTCCAAAACAGAAAACAGTAACATTCATTTTTTATTATTATTTTATATGTCTGACACGCTACAACATTGTAAATGTAATGTAAACATACACCTGGCTGTTGAACAGCTTATGCCAAGTTTACACGACACGACACTCTGATTAACACCTGGTCGCTGTAATGTTCACACTACACGACTGATCGGCGATGGGGGTTTTTACACTACACCATCTATCACCAGGGGGAATCACAGGTGAGCTTCTCTGCTCTCCAAAACTACGTTCTGTCACGAAAACACACGTGAGAAGTGATGAAAGGTTTAATGATACCACGTCCAAACATGCACATCAACAAGTAGCGAGAGATGAAAGTTTGTGCGCCGATGAAATAAATGAATCTGAGTGGATTTGGCAACACGAGCAGCATGGCTTGTTCTATAGTGAGTTGGAGGTTAATAAATATTTTGTTTTGTAGAGAACGATCAGGTCAGAAATACTGTAAAACTCGCGTGTGCTGATGTATTCTGATAGAAACTATATTCCGCTCCTGAACCACCTGTTTACAACCTCGCCCCTGTGTTTCCCCTCGCTGTTTCTCACATTGATTGAGAGCCGAGTTTTGATCGCAGAGCGAACACCGAGTTCCTCCCGAATCCAGCACCGACCCGTCACCGAGCGAAAATCAGGGCTAGAATCATGTAGTGTGAACCAGGCATAACTTGAGCTTCTGCCATGCTGAACTGATGTGCAGATCAGATCTCGTTGCGCAAAAAAAAGACCGCTACCAGTCTGTGGGTCATTTATTACTGGGCCGCACAGAAAGAAAAAATAATTAGAGACGCTACAATAGCAATGAAAACACTGCGCCAATTTTCAACACACTTCAGGCGCTATTGCCTCCTATCACCACTAGGTGGGAGCTGCGTCTTGTTGCATTGAAAAAAGCTGATTTTCCATTATTGTGAGTTAGTTATTACACAGTTACATAGTTATTTTATTTTAAATCCTCCCACCCTGCCAGTCCGTGACATTATGTCTTAAATAAAACCGGTCCATGGTGCAAAAAAGATTGGGGACCTCAGCCCTATAGGTCAGAGTTTTACTGTGACTTACTCTCTGGTTCGGCATTGTCAACCTCATTTCTGTTAGAAATGTTAATAAATCAACCAACAAACCAATGATCATGATCAATTCTGTCATTTCTTACAGCCAGCAGTTAATATTCGGCTCCTTTAGTGAATAAGTTCTCTACAGAACTTGTTATCAAGCTACACCAGTAAAATGCTTAACTTTGCACCCCTGGGATCAGATGAATCCCCCCCCCATCTCCAAACCGGCAGGTGTAGCAACAATTCATAACAAGTATGTTCTTTTTTGTCTAATAATTATTAGTTTTAAAGCTAAAAGTGACCAAATTCTTTTGATGTTACTGTTTTACTGCCATGTTTGTTATGTTGGGCTGGTTTTTGATTCAGTAAAGCATGAAAACTTATTGACCTCACACTCAGTGATGTGTTATTCTGAAGGATCACTATATATGCCCATTGGTTACTGGTTACCATCAACTAATGACCATTAGGACTTGGTAAGGGGAAGAGGTATTTATCTAAAACACAGTCGTCAGCTGGAACAAAATCACAGAAGCAATTAATAGAGTTCTATTATTATGATTTAAAAACAAAACTCAAAAGTCAGGCTTACCCAGTTCTTTCATTAAATCAGACTCGTTCTCTTTTAGCCAATCATAAACACACTGATAGGCTTTCTCGCTGTTCAGGTGCTCGTATAATTCTCTCATTTGTTTCTGGCTGGTTGTCTGTCTTTTGATGTTAGAATACATTTCAGCTTTAATAATGCCCTTCCCCCCACGCAGAACATCAGCCAGACCTAATGGATTTCTTGTCCTTTTGATAAGTTCCGCCTGGTGTTTCTTCAGAAAATGCTTTGCACCGAGTTCTGCCATGGCGCCTGTACAGCAAACAAACAGTGTGTTAGAACAAACAACCCTACAGAGAGCTGCTGGTGACCTTATCAATATGCATAATTCATGCCCACGCTCTGTTAACATGTGGGATGAGAGCCTAATGCACGGCCATGACTAACATTTGTGAACGATATTATTAAAGTGTGAAGTTAAAGCTCTTAAGGGAAGCTAAATCTCGTGCTCTAGGGCCAGAGAGAGCATGAGTTCACTACCAGTCTGAAATAATACCCACATTCTTCCCTGTGTCCCTGCCAGCAGTAATGCCCAGTCACACCGAGCTGTCCCACAGTGGCTGGCATTTGTTTGGCACCCAGTTTTTTTTTTTTACAGTGTGCATGCACATATAATACATTAGTGACATAAAGTAAAATAATACATGTCACTATTTGTAATAATTAGATATAAACAGCTTTAAAATAAATGTGCAGATGAGAGTTTCCTGTAGAAGACATGTCCAAAACACAGATATCAAACTTAAACGTTTTAAAACCCAAACTTTAACCACCAAACACTAAATTATCTGTATGTAGCTGACAATAAATTAACCAACATCAAAAAATACGGTACCCCAAGAGCTGTAATAATCACAATATATATTAGGGGAACACCCCAATTCTCAAATGTGAGGGACATATACTGACATAAAAATGACAAATAAACCTGTTGAACTTTCTAGCATTAGTCGTTGATTTGGCAGAAATGTTTAGAACATCAGGGACCCCCAGTAGAGTTGGTCCCCCCAATACTCAATTCATGGCTACTGGACTCTTGGGCTACTGGACTCTTAGGTCTTGGGTTTAAGAGGATTGCTACACTGACACTGAGATGCTCACTCTGACTCTATGATCCCATGAAGAAAAGAGGATTTCATGCACAACTTTAGATTTTTCTCAGTGCAGCCATTTTTATTCCCCACTAGGTGGAACTAAGAACATACAAAATGAACCACTACACTGCATTCAATACAGCAGGGTTTTTCAAACTTTTTTCTGGTGACCCACATCTTGTCCATGATGTTTTAACGCGACCCAGGCAACATAAAAATATATATTTCTATAAATGTATACTAAAACACAAAACAAACAAAATTCACTTACTCAATGAGAAGGATGGGCCTGTTTGCTATGTATGATCTGGTCCCATTGTGGTTCACAAGAAGAGAGGGCAACACACATATAAGCACGTTTCCTTTCAGTGCTAACGGCAGTTGGCCTATTTATTTTCAGCTCTTATATATATATAAGATATATATATATATATATATATATATATAAGATATATATATATATATATATATATATATATATATATATATATATATATATATATATATATATATATATATATATATATTTTTTTTTTTTTTTTTTTTTTTTTTTTTTTTTTTTTTTTTTGTAAAATATCTAATAATATTAATGGAAAACTGGTCATGTTTAAACTATTTACTGGCTCTATCCTAGATCTGTCCTATTATTACTTAATACACCTGTCAGCCAATCAAAAACAAGGACCTTTTATAATCTTGTATTAAATAGCAGCAAGTATTTCGTAATAAGTGACCTGTATTACATTTAATTAACATAAAAACGCTAACAAATTTGCATCCAAACACAAATAATTACACCATTATAAACACATGATCACCTGACAACAAAGTGTCTCCTATTTCAGCATCTGGACGTATTTTTTAAAATCGCCCCTCAGAATGATGGAGAGGTTAAAAAAGGACTTAATCCTGATTATCTTTAATCTGGCTGGACTCGGGTTCGACCTGCTGCGCTGTAAACACTGTCCTGCTCCAAGTCTCTTCTAGAAAAGAGCAAAGATAAAAGAGCAACCATTGTGATCAGATCCAACAGAGGTGAATCATTACAAACTTACCGACATTCACTGATTATTTTATTATAAGCTTTACTCACCGAACAGATGAGATTTAAGAGAAAAGTTTATATCAGAATTATGAAAGTAGTGTTGAGGGTTACGGCTGAGTCCTTAAGTGAAGTTTTGGTTTTACAAAACAAGCATTAAGGTCAAGAATTAAATCAGTGATCTTATAATGACAGAATAAAGCGGCGCTCGGTTGGCACAGTGGTACATTTGTCCTTTACTGTTGAGATCTGGGGATCCAGGGTTTGGATGGTCAAAACAGCACTAGGAGGTGCACTTGTAAGTGCTGGTTCCAAGCCCAGACAGAAACAGGAGGGTTGTATCAGAATAAAAGCTGTGCCAAGCTATGTAAAGACCAGATACAGATGCTGTGTTGACCCCTAATATACCGGAGCAGCCAAAAGAATTATGACAGAATAAGTAAACAATCAAAAATCATTTTTAAATGTATTTTATTTATTTTTATCTATCCAAAACTCAGTTTTTCTGAGCTGCTCAGTCTGAATAAACTGTTTAGAATAACTCTTATTTATTTAAATAGTTACACACTCTGTTACATATTTTAGAAGATTAAAAGGGCCCTAGAACAGAACCTTGTGGCACACCATGCTGCATTATTTTGGCTCTGAAGTATCTGCTAAGGCCAAGATTTTCAAATGCAGTGAAGCTAATAGTAAAACTCATTGAAAGGATTATTATTATTATTATTATTATTATTATTATTCAGCTTTGGGTTTGGAGAATGCAGGGGAATTGTATGTAAGGCAGCAGGGCAGGCGTCTAAGCTGTTGTTCAGTCATGATCAGGTAAATCTTAATCTAGGGGGATTAAACTTAATCCTCCCAATCAGACTAGGTGAATGCGCTAGTGTTGCAGCTCCACGCTGCATCCTGGTCACGAGTTCAGAACGGTTCAGCAGCTAATGTGGAAGCGTCTTGGTTCTTACATAAACACTCACGAATCTTCTCACCTGGAGCGCAGTGTCTTTATTAATAGTTGACTAAAAAAGCACTATTGAGGTTCATGAGGTTCTTACACGTCTACCTCTAATTTACCTCACTGTCACACACTATATGGACAAACGTTTGTTGAACCTCTCGGTACAAAACCAAGGGCTCTTCTTCACTCCTCTTTTCTAGAAGGGCTTTCAACAGGGTCATGAAGTGTGTCAGAATTCCAAATTCTAAAAAAGGTGTGGAGTGTGGTTTGGGACAGGATGTGCATTCAACTGGAGTTCTTCCACACCACACACATTAAACCACACTTAGAGTGATTGGTATGGCTACACCAGGACTCAATAATACCTAGGGTGGTGGTAACTCAGTAGTTAAGGTACTGGGTTAGTAATCAGGTTGCCAGTCAAGCCCCACAACTGCCCCTGATCAAGGCCTGTAGTTGGATGGTCCCATAAATATAATTAGGATGGGGTGTCCACATGCTTTTGACCATATAGTGTATTGCAGATGGGTTGACACACATTTTCACATAAAGATCCTTTATAGTGATTGCAGATCATCTTGATGGCATGAAGATTCACCACAAAAACAGAACACACATTCCTCACCATGATATTTATCTGACCTGATTAGAACATTTTTCAATCCTGCAGCATGTCCTGTTACGTTAAAGAAAGTTATAGCACATCGTTTACATGGTGTTTTATGTGTTGGGACACGTTTACCTCTCACTGGCTGACGTATTATCATCACTGCCTTCATTGTGTGGTTCTGAGACACTGGATAAAGATGGTCGCTGCCTGGGAGTTGGTCTGTAGGCTAAAAAACAACTTCCTGTAAAGGTCTGGCCAGAGCAGGAACTCTGCAGTCTCCCTCTGGATACCTCTCCCCACGGTCGTGGTAATGTGGACCTACAGGAAGGTGTCAGAGCCTGGGAGGACGACTGAGTCTTCAGCTGGGTCTGAGCGCTACCAAATGATGATGAATTAGAGGCCAACAAAAATCCGTTTTCATCATCACTGCTTTTTCTGGTCCAGCTTTGGACACATGAAGATGGTGGAGCTGTGAAGGTTTCACACTGAACAGGACAGGTTGAAGATGAAGATACAGTGGGTAGACTTGGATCTCTGTGGCGTACAGAGTAACTTGAGGGTGGAATTTGGGCCCTGGAGGCCGGTGGAGTAGTGTAACTACTCTGATCTCCTGGGCTGAATTTATGGGAATGCTGGAAAAGTCTGTCAGCTTCCTGTTTATCTGAAGCAAATGTGGCAGTCAGTCAGAGATCCCTCTGAATTATTGTCCTGGCTGGGAAGCAAAGGTACCGTTTGTAGTGACACTCGTAGTCCCTGAATTCTACCACGATCCTGTCTTGGATTGCAATCATCATTGCTGTTAAAGGAGCTGTCCATTAGTACCTCGGGTGGAGGAGGTGGAAGACTGTCAGCGTCCACTTCCTCAGGCTGTACCGAGAACTCCTTTTCAGGAGGATAATTGTTGTGGTCAGTGGTGGAAACACTTGCCCTGTAGTTAGTTAATGCAGGCAGGAAAGACCCTTCTGCTTCTAAATCTTGCAGACCTGTTGCTGGGCTTGTGGTTGGACGTGTCCTGTACCCCCTGGCTGAAGGTGCAGATAAGTCGTTTGACAGCATTTTTCCCAGGTGGTTCAGGTACAAATACAGGAGGCAAGCGAGGAACTAGGTTAGGTTTAACTGTTACCCTGTTTCCATATTGTGGACTTTGTGCCGTCTTGTTTTTTTTGATGCTCTGACATCTGTCCTGCCTTTGCACCATGTAGTCTATTTTACTGTATAAGCAATCAGCAGACTGTGACCTCCATGTGCCTCTCAAACCAGGATACATAGGTTTACCTGGACAAGGTACAGGGGGGTTATTTACAGTTTGGGGTCGTCTGATGTTTCTATCTTTTCGATAAGTCTGATCAACAGTACTATTGTCTGGCCAGTTATTTTGTAGGCTGAACTGAAGCTGCGCTTTGAGGTCTTTCTGAGACTGAATCGACATATTTTTGGCTTCCAAATTACTATTCATTTCCACTTCATCTTGTACTTCCTCTTTCACATCAGGCGTGTTGTCAGCATGATCATCATCAGCAAAATCTTCATCATTTTTATCCCCTTTATCTTCTCTAAGCTGATCAGGTGAATCTTCAGGATTCTCAGGATGTCCAGTGGAAGAACCAGGTTTGGCTCCAGACCCAGAGCTTTTGCGATGGACGCGAACTCGTGCTGAACCGATCTGGCAGTCGTTGTCTGCACCGATGCCGCTGTCCTCGCTGTGCAGAGAGGAGTCTTCTGGACTGGACTTCCCTAAGCTGGCAGCTTCCACACTAGCCAACACTTGATTCAATTGTTCCTCAGCTGTTCTCTTGGCCTGCCAGTTTTTCCCCCAGCAGTTGTGAGACTGAGCCAAAATATTCAGCTGCTTCCTCTATGGCGGCGTCACCAAGTCCTTTCAGTGAATCTCCAACTTGCTTCATTTCGTCAATGAAGTGTTGGAGCATCTGCGGTAGGTCTGGAGGGGTTTCATCTGAATTCACATCATCTTCTCGGATGTCTGGGTCTATCTGTCGATCCTTTTGTGCCGTCGGCCAGTCGGCCATGTCTTTGCGAAGGTCCAGCAATTGTTCCCCCTGAGTCGTCATTTCCTCTAAGGTCTGGATGATCTCCTCATACTGTAATACTAGTAAATCCACCAAAGGTTGTATAGACAGTTGGGTTTGGGTTGTCTTGTCCAAGAGTCCTAGCAGGGACTCGTATTTGGGGGAATTGGGTTTCAGGTACTTGTAAGCTGTTTGTTGATCAATTGCTGCTCTTTTAAGAAAACCGACACTTTTTCTTTGCCTCTTTTCCTCCTGGCTGTTTTGCTGCCGTTTTTATCCTTCATGTCTGTTGTTTCCTCGGTCAGTAATTCCTCCTGTGAGTTTGTCTCTGGTACATCAACACTTTCATCAGCAGTTGTAGTAGTTTCACATAACACGTCACTGGGTGCAGATATTTTACCTTGGAGTGGTGCAGCACTGCTTTCTTCTTCTGAAACCGCTGGTCCAGTGAGAACTTCACCTGTCTCGGTCCAGCTCTGTACTTCTGTCCTGTTAGACGAGAAGTCACTGCTGCTTTGAAGCTGCAGATCTTTCTGGCTGTGGTTGTAGACTCCAGTACAGAGCTGACCTTTCAAAGGTGAGCATCCCATTTTTTATGAACCAAATGAAAATGATCCGTAGCTTTTTTAAATTAGATTGAGTTAAAGCAAACCTTACTTATCACAGATATTCCACAGTCATCTTCTTAGATTCTCAGTTTCATCCTATGACTCCTGTCTTGGCTCCTTATTATTCCCTGCAAAATCTTTCCTTCAAAAACAAATCAGTATAACCAGAAGTTTCTCATCTGTGCCGTGCCTTCTTCCACTAGTCAAGTGACTAAGAGGATAAAGCAGGATTGGTGATCCTCGCTTCTCGCAGATGGTCACTATAAGGGAATAAGGTGCCCACGTAAGAGCTCCGTTTAATCTCTTCACAGAAGTCAGGTGCCTCGGCGATTATTCCTGATTAAATAAAAATCATCATGGTTATTTAGTACCTGATACAGAAGGCATACCTGGATTATTATCTATTATTAGTATCTATAAAAAATTTCCACTGTTATGCAGATGACACACAGCTATACAAATCAGCCATTTACTTTTTTATTTAATTTTTAAACTGATTATTAAATTTCAATTCAGTAAAATCCCATTAATAAAAATAAAAGCATTTTCACTACTGGTCTTTTGGCTTCCACTATATAGCATATCGTTGCTGTCTGATGAAAAACATAAAGCAGTTTTCACTTTTTTTCATTTCATTTCATTTCCGCCTGTGGTCCCGTCTGGGACATAGGCCGCCGACAAGCTCTCTCCAGGCATCACGGTTCCGGGCGAGTCTCTCCAGCTGTCCCCACGTCTTGCCCATCTGGTTGGCGTCTGCATCCAGGTCTCGGCGCCAGGTATTTCTAGGCCGTCCTCTCTTCCTCTTCCCTTGAGGGTTCCAGGTGAGGGATTGTTTGGTGATGTTTGATGTAGGTTTGCGGAGGGTGTGGCCAATCCATCGCCAGCGTCTCTGAAGGATGTCTTGGTCAACAGGCTGCTGCTTTGTTCGTTGCCACAGTTCTACATTGCTGATCTTGTCGGGCCAGCGGATCTTTAAGATCTTCCTGAGGCAGGTGTTAATAAAGACCTGGATTTTCTTCATGGTGATGGCGGTGGTTCTCCAGGTCTCTGCTCCGTAGAGTAGTACTGGCTTTACTAAGGTGTTGAAGAGCCTGATCTTGGTGGTGATGCTGATCTCGCTGGATCCCCAGATGTTCTTCAGCTGATGGAAGGCTGTTCGTGCTTTACCGATGCGGGTTCTGACGTCTGCATCTGTTCCTCCATGGTTGTCCAGGATGCTGCCGAGATAGGTGAAACTATCCACCTCTTCCAGCGCCTCACCCTGGACTGCGATGGGTGTCTCGTTAGATGCATTGATCTTGAACACCTTGCTCTTCCCTCTGTTGATGCTAAGGCCCAATCTAGCTGAGTTGTCCGCAATGATGCTGGTCTTTTCCTGCATCTGTTGTTGGGTATGGGAGAGGAGAGCCAGATCATCGGCAAAGTCTAGATCGTCCAACTGCTTCCAAAGTGTCCACTGAATGCCGTTACGCTTCTGGTCTGTAGATGTCTTCATGATCCAGTCTATGGCCAGCAGAAACAGGAAGGGCGAGAGTAAGCAGCCTTGCCTCACTCCAGTTCTTACTTCGAAGGCGTTGGTGAGCTGTCTGCCATGCACTATTCTGCAGGTCATTCCTTCATATGACTTCCTGATGATGTTGGTAATCTTCTCTGGCACTCCGTAGTGTCTCAGTAGTCTCCAGAGGGTCTGCCTGTTGACGCTGTCAAACGCCTTCTTGTAGTCGATGAAGTTGACGTAGAGAGGCGAGTTCCATTCTAGGGACTGCTCCAGAATGATGCGCAGGGTTGCGATCTGGTCCGTGCACGATCTTTCCTTACGGAAGCCGGCTTGTTGGTCACGAAGCTGCGGGTCAACAGCGTCTTCCATTCTGTTAAGCAGGATGCGGTTAAACACCTTCCCTGGGATGGACAACAGCGTTATCCCTCGGTAATTGGAGCAAGAACTGAGGTCACCTTTCTTGGGGAGTTTAATGAGGTAGCCTTCTTTCCACTCAGTTGGTTCTTCTTCATCTTCCCAGATTTTACAGAAGAGTGGGTGGAGGAGCTCCACACTGGTCTCGACGTCCGCCTTTAGCGCTTCTGCCGGGATGCTGTCAGGTCCTGCAGACTTGCCGTTCTTCAATTGCTTGAAGGCGCTTCGGATCTCTTCCTTCGTGGGTGCACAGCACCTGATTGGCAGGTCGCTTTCGGCTGGCGGTATCTCCGGTGGGTTTGCAGGAGCTGGCCTGTTAAGTAACTCCTGAAAGTGCTCGATCCACCTCTTCTTCTGTCCTTCTTCGTCTGCTATCGCCTCTCCATTCCTGTTCTTTACTGGCCTCTCTGGCTTGGCAAACTTTCCAGATAGTTTCCTGATGATGGGATACAGGTCCTTGGTGCTGTTCTGATGCGCTGCTTCTTCTGTTTCTATTGCCAGTGACTCTATGTAACTCCGCTTGTCTACTCTGATGCTTTGCTTGACAATTCTATTAGCTTCTGTATATTCTTCTTGTGCTTTTACTTTTGTTGCTCTTGTTCTGCTGTTGTTCACCATTGCTTTCTTTTCTCTTCTTTCTTCTATCTTCTGTAGCGTCTCTGCTGAGATCCATTCCTTGTGTGTGTAAGATTTGAAGCCCAGAACTTCTTGGCATGTTGAAGTCACCGCTTCTTTCACTTTCTGCCACTTCTGTTCTATCGTCTCATCTTCAAGCAGCTCTTCTAGGACCTGGAACTTGTTGGAGAGGGTGACCTTGAACTCGTCTTTCTTCTTGCTGTTTTTCAGCGTAGCGATGTTATAGCGCTGTCGTTGGCTGGACCCCCCTGTCCAGTTCTTCTTCAGTTTCAGCTTCAATCTAGCCACAAGGAGATGATGGTCGGAAGCAACGTCTGCTCCTCGTTTGACGCGTACGTCTTGAAGAGAGCGGCGAAACTTCTTCCCGATGCACACGTGGTCGATCTGGTTTTCCGTCGACAGGTCTGGTGACACCCAAGTCGCCTTGTGTATCCTCCTGTGATGAAAAACACTTCCTCCGATGACCAGGTTACTTGCGGCGCATAGATCGGCAAATCTCTCCCCGTTTTCGTTCATCTCGCCCAGCCCTTGCTGCCCCATGATCTCCTCGTACCCTCGGTTGTCGTTGCCGATCTTGGCGTTGAAGTCACCCATTACGATGACGATGTTCCTCTTTGGTCTGTCTTGTATGGTGGTTGACAGTCTGTTGTAAAAGTTCTCCTTCTCCTCCTCTTCACTGTTGTTCGTCGGGGCGTAGCACTGGATTATGTCCATATTGATCCTCTTCCTCTTTGTATGGAAGGAGGCTGTCATGATCCGTGGTCCGTGCGCCTCCCACCCAATGAGCGCTCTCTGTGCCGACTTGGAAAGCATCAGGGCCACTCCATGGGTGTGTGCGGCTTCTTCCTGCTCGTGTCCCGAGTACAACAGTAACTCGCCGGAAGTCAGTCGCTTCTGCCCGGAGCCAGTCCACCTTGACTCGCTGATTCCTAAGACGGTGAGGTTAAACTTCCTCATCTCTGCGGCCACTTGCGCTGTCTTTCCAGTCTCATACATGGTCCGGACGTTCCATGTAGCGATGGTAGTGGTGGTCCTGGTGGAGACGATGGTCTTCGGCCCGACGGCTTCTAGATGACTCTGGCTTTCACCGTCCGACGTCATACGCCTTCCAGCTGGAGGTCCATCTTCTCCCAGGTCCGTGGTGTCTGTTAGTATTCTTGTTGGCGTTTCTGTAGCTAGGGTTTTTTTTTACAGGGTGGGGTAGCTAGCCCCACGCCCAACCCTCCTCCTTTTGCAGCCGGGCTTGGGACCGTCCTTGGCGGAGTTTTTTTACATGGGTATAAATCTCTGTCTGTCCTTAGCAGCGAATATCAAAATGACCAATAAAAAGATGAAAAATCATTCAATCTCTTTAACGAGTATTTCCATTGGCTGCTAGACCTGTCCATCAAAACCGTGTATCTCCTCCCCGACCCCCCCCCCCCCTTGGTACTGCTTTTATTTGTTTTCTTTATTTTTATTTTTGCTTTATTTTGTGATTATATTGTAACTAATATGTAACTAATAAAGCTCAGTTTGAGTTGAGTTGAAAGATTTGGAACTTGTTTGCTGCGTCCGAGTAGTTCAAGCCTTTAAGGTAAGAATGAAACTTCTGTTTCTTTTTAAAATGAGCACTTTGGTCTCTAAAATACGCTTTTATTTGTCACAATCGTGTGTGAGCTCGCGTTCATATGAGTGGTTCTTATTACATGTTTACTTGAAGATTAGCTTGCATATTGACTAGCCAGCTAACCTTAGCCAGCTAACTTACCAAAAACTAACTAGTTCACTTTATGTTTTGCGTGAACTCAGTCTTTTTCAGACTAGAAACATCTTAGATAAGTTATGTGCAGTGGTAAATGAGCCCTATTGTATCTAAATTGCGTATCTGTGGTTTGTTTGCACCGTTACTGTCAGAGGAAAAAGTTCCTGAAAAGTTGGGTTTTTGGAGATACGTGTTTTTCAACAGACAGCGACGATATGTACAATAAATTCAGAAAATAAATTCAGACCTCTCGAATGTCTCGAAACTTGCTGTTTGGTGTTTGGAGAATTTAAAAAAAGCTAACAAAACGAAAACTGAAGTCTCTTATTCACAAAAGTATTCAGACCCAATACTTTGTAGAAGCCCTTTGGTAGCAATTACACCTGCAAGTTGCACTTGGATATGTCTCAACAAGCTTTGCACACGTGAGTTTGGGTGTAATCTTTGGGAGAGATTACAGGGTTTTTTATTTTAAATTACATCTCGGAAAACTCAAAACGTTTTCACTTAAAAACAGTAAAAAATGATAAATTATATTCTTGCAAAATCAAATTCACATCACAGAGCCTGTAAACGTCAAGGGGTCTGAATACTTTCTGAATTTACTGTATTTGTTTGAACGAGTCTGAAGATGAAACACAGACTGAAATGTTGTTCTTGTAAGAGTTGTTATGTGAGTGTTAGGTTATTTATATTCTGTTTACCTGCAGAGCAGCTTGAGCTCGGCGCTCTTAATGTGATTGAGCTGAAAGATTTAAAGTTGTTTTGCTCTTTTTTTGAGCCCCTGAGATACGTTTATACAATCTGTGTACAACCTGTAAAGATCGTATGTCTGAGATTATAGATGTTACACGTCATAACATTTTGGCCAGTGATCTGATTTTAAGGTCTTAATGTTTGTGACCCCAACATGAACCACCTCAGTGCTTCATCAGCCTTTTATCCCAGTGTGTGCCAGTAAAAATGGCTCATTAACAAATTTATATAAACACTTGAATATTGAATATTGTTAAACATTTACAGCTTTTCTCCAGTTCTCAAAGCATACAGAAGAAACATACAGTGTAAAATGTAGTAAAATGTTTTAATAAAACAGTAAAAAATACAAATACACTCATACCATTCTCACCATTCAGCATTTCATGTAAAATATACTTCATCAGTGAAATATAGAGCATACTGTACATACATGTATAATAAGATTATTAGGTAAAAAATTATTTGGCTAATTTTGTTATTACCAGGCGGCACGGTGGCTCAGTGGGTAGCACTGTCACCTCATAGCAAGAAGGTCCTGGGTTCGATTCCCAGGTGGGGCGGTCCGGGTCCTTTCTGTGTGGAGTTTGCATGTTCTCCCAGTGTCTGTGTGGGTTTCCTCCGGGAGCTCCGGTTTCCTCCCACAGTCCAAAAACATGCAGTCAGGTTCATTGTAGACACTGAATTGCCTTGTAGGTGAATGTGTGTGTGTGTGTGCCCTGTGATGGACTGAGTCCCGTCCAGGGTGTTACTGTGTGCCTTGCGCCCATTGAAGAGCTGGGATAGGCTCCAGCACTCCCTGCGACCCTGATTGGATAAGCGGTTAGGAAAATGATTAAATTTTGTTATAACCATCTTAGTAAAAACTACAAACATTCTGGCTTTTATTTTTCTTCAATGAAAACATCCTAAAACCTTCTCTTAACCTTAACACTGAAACAGGGATTAGCTTTCTACACTTCTGTCATTTAGTTTTTTCATTAAATGTTGGCGCTTTATCTTTTCTGCAGGATTTGGTACTATTTTAGGCCGTTTTTTAAACAGCCTGGATAAAATTCCTCCAGATGACATTCTGTGTAGTGAATGAACTTGTAGAGCAAGTACCGCCAGTATGATTACCAAAACTGATCAGAAGTAATTAAAAGTCATTTTGTGAGCTGATTCCTGCTTCTTGCAGCCTTTTACCCCATTTGGTCATTGAAGTCTTCATGCCAAAGTTGGGTTTGTGATGATGCGCTGGGTGAAGGTAACTCTTCTTCAGGACTAAGTCCTGAGTCCTCAGATGTTTCGCTCATGTCATCTTCGGGTTTTGGCTTCGCGTCATCGATCTTTTTCGAGATTATTTTATGCCACTTTGGGAGGACGTGGCAGACGATGACTCCATAGTTGGAGACCATCATGGCAGAGACCTGGATGAGGGTACGCTGATCCGTTTGGGTGATGAAGAGTGGAATTGAACAAAGCCAGACGAACAAATGAAAGAGCATGCTGAAGACTATCGGCTCAGTATTGTCCACTCTTCCTTTGAAGGCTAAGAAGAAGCACGACATGGCTAGAGCCGCAATGTAGACATGCATCGCTCCGACCAGAGAGCCCTGAGTGCACTGACGGATTTTGATAACTGACTCAGATAACTCCTTCTCTTCAACCTTTGGAGAACCGAATATGAACCAGAAGAAAAAAACAAGAACTTGAGCACCAGTCAGTAGAGCGATGATGATATAACGCTTGTTAAACTTACTGAAGAAGCGCTGCCTCTCAGGGCTGATAGACATGATGGCTAAGAACGACACAAAAGCTTTCGTGAGAATGCACGACACACAGAGGGTGAAGGCCAGACCATACATGGCCTGCTGGGCCCTGCAGTGGTGGTCGCTGGGCCAGCCTAAAAAGAGAATCAGACCTCCGAAACTCACCATCAGGCCAAACATCATAATACAAGACAAGACTACGTTGTCCTCGATTATGGAATTGTTCCTGTGTAGAACGAAATAGATCATCGATGATACCAGTAGCAGGATTCCTATCACTGTTCCAATCAACACCACAATGGAGTACGCTGAGGACCACTCCAAATACTGAATCTCCCACTACAGAACCTGATAGAGAATAAGTTCCCTCTGGACACTTTTGACACTTTACTTCATCTGTGAAGAGAAAAAAGGTGGAAAAGCTACATTAGGAGAACGGCAGTGAAGGTACAGACCAGACGAGTGTTCTTAATAAAATGACCAAAGACAAACAATTGATGTAAAAGTGCAAAATGACAGGAATGTACATGTCAAAGACCGAATGACTGATAAAAAACAGGTTCTGTACAGAGCAGAGGACGTATTTTGACATTTCCAACAGGGATGCTTATAAAGGAACAAAGACTCTGGTTTAAATTTATTACAAATTCAAATCCAGTAAAGTTGAGAAAGTGAAAAATGTTGATTGATGATTTGTTAACCTCCTTTTCATTTTTTTTCTTTCAGCTGATCGCTTATATAGAGGTCTCTACAGCAAATCTGGATGCCCTCCTGAAGCAACCCTTCTATTTGTATTTGGGTTTGTGAGAGTGCACAGACAGGTACTGGTTTTTTCAGCATCGTTTTTTAATCTTACCTTTTATCCACAGAGATCGTTCATGGTTTTCTGAATGACTGAACAAATGTGACAGACTGTAAAGTACAGAGGAAACGCTGTCTGCGTCGAGCTCGCAGCATTCTTAAGGACTCCTCCCATCCTGCACACAGACTGTTTGCCCTCTTGCCCTAGACAAGACCAAGACCAGCAGATTGAGGAACAGCTTTTTCCCCAGAGCTGTCTCCATACTGAACTCTGCCCCTCGTTAACCCGCCACATCTCTCCTCCTGGTAAAGGTTGCGCTACAAACCTTTTCTCATTTGTTCATAATTTCCACCTATATCGTATACATCTGTCTATTATGTTCATTGCACCTTAATCTGTATCACCTTAATTTCAATCTGTATATTATGTCTATAGCACTCCCATCTATACATCATGTTTACAGTACATTCAATAATATATTCACCTGTATATATTGTTCATACCACTGCCCGTATTTTGTAAATAATGTATATCGTAGATACTGTACATCCTGCACTTGCTGCTTATTGCACTTCTGGTTAGATGCTAAACTGCATTTCGTTGCCTTGTACTTGTACATGTGTAATGTTAATAAAGTTGAATCTAATCTAATCAAATCTAAAATCCTTGCCTGATGAAGCTTCCCAAAAAATGACAACCCTCGACCCATCCTTACTTATGACTGAGGCTTTTGTTAATGCTCCATCACCTGTTTTTTACAGGGATCATTTGTCCACATTATTGATACCCTTTTCCGGGCTTGGGATCAGCACTGAAGGTGCACTGATGTGCGTCCTCACAACATCCAGGTTCATGAGCCACCATGCACCATGTATTTGTAAACCATGCCCTGGATTTAAACCCCCTGAGCTGAGGCAGTACTGCTACCAGCAGCGTGGTTACCATCACACCACACCAGCTCACAGGATAAAGCAGTGCATGGTGAAAAATATATTAAAAATAAATAAATCACTGCTTTCTGTTTTGTTTGTTTTTGGTTTATTTATATTTTTCACGTCATGGAGCACATAACTGCACTAAAAAAAATACTCCAGCCGGCAGATCTGCGTAAGAACCGGATCCTTCTGTTTTAGAGGAAATGATTCTACATCCATCCATACTCACCTGACACGTAGTAAAATCCAGCATCACACTTTTTACATTCATAGCAGCAGGTCGAAAGTTCTAATATCCTAAATTCTACAGGCTCGCAGGTCTTTAAACACTTTGAGATGGGCACCTAAGATTTAAAAAAAGGTTTAGTTAAAATACTCAAAGAGGTCTGAACCTACAATTAAAGTCAAAAGTTTACATACTCAGGAGTGATTTGTATATCATGTTACATTCTGACTTTCATCATTTTTGCTTTTTAATTTTCCTTTTCTTTCTATGACTGCCATTCATAAAAATAGGAACGAACGAACTTTAATTTTAACTGTCATAACTTTGTATAGATCTGTATCCTGGCATATTTAACACACAGTTCATGTCGTACAGGTCTGAAGCACTGAACTCAGTCTCACCGTGTTGTTGGACCGTTGGATTTTGCTCTCATTGACCTCCACTTTCCCATTTCTGATGAGGAATCTTCCTACCACGTCAAGCACCCTGTCGTCACCACTCTTCTTCCACATGACGAGGTTGTATCCGTTTTCGAATTCCCCCTTGTCGTTAAAGGAAAGTGTCTGGTTGTCCATGCTAAATTTTATCTGGCGTAGAATGCTTAACAGCTAAACATTATAAAGAGTCATTTGTTACTTGAGTACTTGAGTTTTATTTTAATAATGAGTTTGTTAAACAGCTTCGATGTTGTTAACTGTTTCCCTTTTTGCATCTCGATTTAGAAACGATTCAACGACTACATTTCTCTCATCATAATCTTCAGCACTTTACTGCTGAACCACCTCAGCACCTAATAAGAAAACGTTAAGCGTAAACCACACTTTTCAGTGGACTTGGCTTTGGTGGTGGAGGTGTTACCCTGGAAGTGTTATAAGAACTAGAGAGAGTGAACAGCATTAGGCTCTGTTTTAATACAGTTTGCTTGGTGGTGCAGTTAGCTGCCCCAAAAAGGGGCTGAATTTAAGTTTTTACCGACATAAATAAACAACATTTACCTTCCAAGGAAGAAAGTCTGCGTCTCCAGAACAGGAAGTGTCGCTGCAGTTGAGGAGTTCCCTGATGGCGTTAACGATGGCATACACCGGAACTCTCTGACTGTAAGCAAGGACGGATTAAGGATAGTCTGGGCCCCTTATGAATGATTTGTATTGTATCAATTCATCTGCCAGGCTCATGTTCAGATCTGAAGGATATGCTGCAGCGAGTGAGTTAACCTTTAAAGTGAGCTCACTGTTGGACATATTGTCAGGCATGAAAAGAACATCAAATAGCTCAGTTAAGTGTGTGTATGCATTCAAACTGCTTGAAATTGCTTGTCTTAAATTTAAATAATTGCAAAATTGCTAAATTAATTTGTGTCTCTGCGCTTAAGAGAAATTGAACATAATAATTTTGAAACAATATAAATTCAGAAACATTAAGTAAGGGCCTGAATCGCATATTTGCAACAAAACGTCTCTTATGAAATATGGTAGCTTGCCTGGCAATTTGTAGGTCCCTAGAAAGTCAAGGAGCCATGATAAACGACTTCTATGGAAGTCATGGGCCCCATAGTAGGGGCCCTCGTGATCAAGGGCCCTCTAATGGTATGCCCTGCTCTTCTCTAGGGCCCTCTGGTAGGGGCTCTCATAACCAGGGCCCTCTAAAAATATGCCCCCCTCTTTCCTAGGACCCCTAATAGCCAGAAGTCGAAGTCAGAGCAGTGCCACAACGCCTCATCCATTTTCATAAGGGGCCCAAAAGCATGGCTAGGGCCCCCAAAAGCATGGCTAGGGGCCCCAAAAGCATGGTTAGGGCCCCCAAGAGGCCCTGGGGTCAAAGTCCCTAATAGTCAGAGGATCCTTAAAATGGAGGGCCCTCGGAAATAAAAATATATTGTATCATAAATGTTGATAGGCATCGCAAAATGTTTTGGGCCAGGGCCCCACGCCCTGGTGATGTACGGGAGTGTCCTACCCCAGAGAGCTGCCTTAAGGTCTTAAAAAGCTCGTTCTCGAACTCACGGCCCTGGTCGTGATGCAATTTTAAAGGGAATCCAAAGCGGAGAATAAAATCATTGAATAGCTTTTCTGCTGCGGTCTTCGCTGACTTGTTTTTGGTGGCATACGCGTGAGCAAATCTTGTGAAATGATCTATCACGACAAGTATATATTCAAACCCGCCTTTACTTTGCTCCAAGTGGAGGTAGTCGACTGAGACAAGCTCAAGGGGCAGGCTGGTGGAAATCCTACCCATTGGGGCTCTAACATGAGTCACTGGTTTCTTCTGTTTGATGCATGGACATCTTCTTGTCACGTGAGTCTCAATGTCCTTTTTCATGTAAGGCCAGAAGAATCTTTCACGAGCTAAGGAAAGGACTCTTTCCACACCCACATGGCCCATGTCATCATGGAGGTACCTTAATGCCATGCTTCTGTACTTGGTGGGTAGAACAAGTTGGCAGTGCTGACTGGTTTTACGATAGAGCAGCCCTTTATCAAGGACCAGTTTTCCCCACTCATACAGAAGCTTTCGACTGGAACCATTTACTCTCTGTTTGGCTTCATTTGTAAGTATTTGGTGTGTCTCTTTCAATTTTAGTACTTCCCCAATAGCAGGATCTTCTCTTTGTGCTTTTTCCATTTCATCATGGCTAACAGCCAACAAGGGACTCTGAACACTCTGCTCTGTTGACGTATCCAAAGTGGCCATCCAGGCTATGTCTTTACTTTTGGCCACTTGACTGCCTTCCCATGTTGCATGTATGGCTTCAGGAGACAGCTCTTCTACACAATCTGCCACATACTTGTCGATGTCTAATGGCCAGCGAGACAATGTATCCGCATCAACATTGACGGCACCTGGCCGGTATTTGATGTCAAATCTGAACTCGGAAAGTTCTCCCACCCATCTGTGACCAACTGCATTTAGCTTAGCTGTTCGCATAATGTAGGTCAAGGGATTGTTATCAGTGTATATGGTAAAGTGAGGGGCATAGTAAAGATAGTCCCTGAATTTATCACACACCGCCCACTTCAGTGCAAGGAATTCTAATTTTCCTGAGTGAAAGTGATAGTTCTTTTCTGCAGGTGTAAGTGTTCTGGACCCTCAATTTTCCATTTTGGCACTGATAAAGTACAGCTCCAAGTCCCTGCTCAGAAGCATCAGTATTAAGTACAAAGGGCAACTCAAAATTTGGGTAAGCGAGGACAGGGGGGTTAGTCAGAATGTCAATTAACTTCTCTAGGGCATTTTGGTGCTCCTCTGCCCACTTGACCGGGTCTTTAGAGGGTAACTGAGTTCCTTTCCCTCTGGTCTTACTCATTTTATTTACCCCTGCAGCTGGTGGCTTTGCTTGCAAAAGCTCATAGATGGGTTTGGCAACTCTGGAGAAGTCTTGTATGTAGCTTCTATAATAGCTCAAGAACCCCAGTAATTTCCGTACCTCTCCAACAGTTGCTGGGGCCTTATCCCTAAGTGAAAGTACCGCCTCCAGATCCTTTGGATCGATTCTTACACCATCTGCTGAAACTAGGTGCCCCACGTAGCGGACCTCGCTCTTGAAGAACTCACATTTGGTAGGCCTGAGTTTGACTCCCTGTTCCCGGAGGGCTTTTAGGACTTTCCTTACACCTTCCACATGATCCTCAAATGATTTGGAATAACACAGCACATCATCAAGGTATGGGATACAATGTTCATCACGCAGTGAGTTCAACATTTCCTCCATGCTTCTTTGAAAGGCTGCAGGAGCATTTGATAAACCGAATGGGATACGCACCCATTCATACAATCCCCAAGGGGTAATGAAAGCTGTGAGATGTTGTGATCCATCAGCTATGAAGCCTTGATAATAGGCCTTCCCTTGGTCCAGGATTGAGAACCAACTATAGCCTCCAAGAGTGTCAAGGAGATCCTGGATCCTGGGTAGGGGATGCCTATCTGAAATGGTCTTCTGGTTTAGCAACCGGTAGTCAATACACAGCCTTAGTGTACCATCTTTCTTGCGTACACATACTACTGGAGCAGAATAAGGAGATTTAGATCTCACAATCCATCCCTTAACCAGTAAGTCTTGAATGTACTCCTTGACTTCTTTGTAGAGTGGCTTTGGGATAGCAGAATAGGACTTCTGAACTGGGATATCATCTTTAAGTGAGATTGACATCTGGAGACTAGGAATACAACCAATGTCATTCTCATCACGAGCGAACACTGTGGATTCTTCATAAAGCATCCTTCTAACAACTTCCTGCTGACTTTCTTCTAAGTGGCTTAAGTTGACAGGAGGGTGCCATAATTCTGCCCGATGGGTTTCCTCAACTCTCACCTCAGGTGTAACGCCAAACTGATTTACAGTGTGGTGGGCAGCCTGGTCAGTTTCAATTACTTTGGAAATGGCATGGATGGTACCAATTACTGTCTTCCGTGGAAGCATGATATTGTGCTTGGTATAATTATTAATGGGCACTTCGACATATGGACTACTAGTACGACTGACTTCCACGAGCCCTTCAGCCACAATCAGTTGCTCTAATGGTGTGCTATTGTTGTCTGTCTTAAACAGCACTACTGGTTCATGTGGACTAAAGTCAACAGGGATATTGCACTTTATGCGTGTAACTTCGCCTGGAAGGACAACAATGTCCTGGGGCCCCACCTTTGCCGGAGCTTGTTCTAAGTCAGTAGTCCTTGACTGGATGAAATTTACAATGACACTAGCCTCCTCCTCTCTAATCTCCATTGCCCCGCTCAAAAGGTTGGCCAGCGTAAGCGGTATACGTGGTCCACTTTCTTGCCCTTCAATAAGTTCTTCAATAACATTGAACCCTAGTACTGGTCTTTCAAGGCTCATGTGGCTCACTAAGAAAGGCACTTGAATGGACAAATCTGGATCATCATTCCCTGGCAGGTTCACCCTTGCTTCTACCCAACCATCAAAGGGGAGAATTTCTCCGTTTACTGCATGGACATTAAGAGCTTTGGTCCCCATCAGCTCACTTAGAGATCGGATAGGCAAATCAGGTAAGTACTTGGCTCTCCATGAGTGATCAAGAATGCTACTTGAGCTCCAGTGTCGAGGAGGACTGTTACAGAATATCCATTTATGTAACACTTGAGCAGACATTTACTACCAATTAGCTGAGCCATTTTTTCATTATTTGGTGGTCCCTCACAAGTAGCTGGCATCAGTGTCGGCGTAGTATTACGTGTTTCGACATCAGAGTGGGACTGCTTCCTTAAGCCGGTCACAGGTTGTCCCTCTGCCGTGACCGAACCTCGTTTCCCGAAGGCTTTGGTTTCCTCATGCATCCTATGACTTTATGCTCTTCTTCACCACACAGGAAGCAATGAGTGCAGTTCGTTAGGCCCTTTCGCACACACTCTGGGCATCTGTAAGGTCGACTCCTTTTTAGCGTGTGGGGCTGATTAACACTACATGAATATGCATGTTCATTCACTTTAGATTGTCTCAGCGAATCAACAACAGTGGTAAGTGCTTCAATATGTGCTGTTAATTGCTGTAGTGTTTTGACTTGGCTCTTGGGTTCTAATGTCTTTTCTTGGTTTTCACAGTCAGGAGATAGCTGTGCACTATAGGCAGTAGGTGGCCTTTGACGAGGTTGGTGTCCCAACCTGCGTTGTCGTTCACTTTCATCACTTGTGAGTTTAATTACTTGTCTCAAGAGCACTTCATCAGTGACTGTATCATCGGAAAGAAGGGACCTTAATTCTCTCCTTATGTCACTGCATTTAGTGTTGAAACCTTGGAAGACTGTGTGAAGAAATACGTTCTGGACAGTATGGGCATCATACCTAATATCCGAGCCAGCCTGCCTGGATGCGAACATCACCTTTTGTTTCAGTCCTATCATACTGTAGAGAAACTGTTGGGGGGTTTCACCATCTAATTGCTTTGCACACATTAACTCTTGGAATAGTTCAGTGCTGTTCCTCTCGCCAAGATGGGACTGCAAGAAGCTTTTCAACTCTTCAAGAGACATGTCTTCCTTGTTGATCAGCATATCTTTGAAATGACCAGGTTTGATAATTCGCAATACACCTCGGATAATTTCACTGCTGCCGAAGTTTTCTTTCACACCCTCTTCTATTTGTTTCCACAAGTTGTTGTAGCTAATGTCAGCAGAATGGTCTCCAATCTGACCACCTTGAATCTTGAATTCTCTCCGTTGTAATAAGGGGAGATCTTTTAGTGGTATCATACTGTCAGCCCTAATCAGAGGTGAGTGTGCCCTTTCAGTGTTACCAGAGGATGTACTGTGATGCCTATTTGAGGGGAGTCTATCCACTGTGTGTGTCATGTGTCCTAATCCCTCTTCACTGAATGTTGGTTGATTATTATTAGCTTTGTTTGTGCTGGGACCAGTGCCTGCAATTTTAAGTGGGATGGCTGGAGGTGTGGCAGCTACCTCAATGTCTGTGTCCCCACCTACAACGGGTGTACTTAGGTTACGCTTCTGAATAAACTCCTCAATCACATCCTGCAAAAACAGTAACTGTGCCATACCCCTATCCTCAAGTGCTAGCAAGGTAGTACAATTCAGATATTCAAACACATATTCAAAGCACGTTTCCTCATCATCTTGGCTCAAAATAGACTGATCTAGTTCAGGTACCGGAGTGATGCTTTTGGCAATCTGGAAGACTTCATCGGTGGTTAACTTGTGCAGGCTTTTCTTGATGGCCCAGACCAGTCCCTTCCTTTCTGTGTCAGACATGATGCACGCTTTTGGATGCTTGGCTCACTGTGGCACACGCTCCTGGCTAGGATTCCCCTTTCGTTTGGTCACCTTCGCCTCTCTAGCTGCCCACTTGGAGCTCCAGCTCCTTGCACGGACCTCGCGCCTCACTGTCACTCAGGAATCACTGGATCTGCTCAACCAGACTGGACAAGCGATCCCGGACGAGCCCCCATGAATCTGTTACACATCTAGGATACAAGATGTTGTAGCAGATATATCCTGTGAAAACAGGAGAAATAAAGACACAGGAGAACAGCAGTTGTGCTTCGTTTAGTGTCTCTTCTGGAATGAGCCAGAGAGAGCAACTTCCCGGTTAGCTAGAACATGTTCTCCTGTACAAGAGTGCCCTCTAGCGGCCATAGCTGGAATGAACTTACAAGGGTTTTTTTCTTTTAGATTTGAAGAATGAGTGACCCTAATAATTACAAGCATAAAAAAAAGAATTATTGTGACCATGTATGAATTTCTTTATATAGGGGTCACAAATGCGTTGAGCAACGGGAAGCCAATGAAGTTTTTGTAGAACAGGTGTAATATGATCACGGGAGCGAGTATGAGTAAGGAGGCGAGCAGCTGAATTCTGGATATACTGAAGTTTTTTTAGGATTTTGTTAGATGTACCATAAAGGATGCTATTGCAATAATCAATTCTGGATGTAATAAAAGCATGAATCAAGGTTTCGGCGGCAGAAAAGGAGAGTGATGGACGTAGACGTGCTATGTTTTTTAGATGAAAGAAAGCAATTTTGGTGATGTGATTTACATGGAGGTCAAAAGAGAGGTTGCTATCAAAAATTACACCAAGATTTCGGATGTTAGAAGACGGAGACAAAGTGTCATTATCAATGGTAATTTGAAATTTTTTTGTGGTTTTTGCCAGGGATGTAGGACCTACGATGATCATATCAGATTTTTCACAGTTTAATTTGAGGAAATTAGCTTTCATCCACAATTTCATTTCAGTGATGCAATTTGTCAGAGTGGAGTGAAGCTCAGTATTAATGGATTTGGAGGAGATGTAAAGCTGAATATCATCAGCATAGCAGTGGAAATGTAAACCATGCCGACGTATGATGTCACCAAGAGGGAGCATATAAAGAATAAACAAAAGGGGACCTAACACTGAGCCTTGGGGAACGCCTTGGGACAGTGGAGCAATGGCAGAACTACAATTGTTGATATTAACAAACTGTTGTCTGTTTACGAGATATGACCTTAACCACAAAAGGGCAGTACCAGTGATGTTGACAGAGGATTCAAGGCGGGACAGAAGAATGGAGTGATTAATGGTGTCAAAAGCTGCAGTAAGATCAAGGAGGACGAGAATATTAATTTGTCCAGAGTCTGAGGAAAGAAGAAGGTCATTTGTGACTTTGAGGAGGGCTGACTCAGTGCTGTGCTGGGGGCGGAAACCAGACTGAAATGATTCAAATAGATTATTGGAATTTAGGTGATCTTTGAGCTGTGAGGCAACAACACGTTCCAGTATTTTCGACAGAAATGGAAGATTGGAAATGGGCCGAAAGTTACTCATAATGTTAGAGTCAAGTCCAGGTTTTTTAAGTATGGGAGTAACAGCAGCCAATTTGAGTGATTGAGGGACTGAGCCAGAACTAAGAGAGGAATTGATTATCTCTGTGATAAGTGAGGAGATATCTGGAAAACAACCCTTAACAAGTTTTGATGGAGCAGGATCCAAAACACAAGTGGAGCTTCGCATCCCTGTCAAGATCTCAGATAGGTCCAAATGAGACACAGGTGAGAACTGAGACAGAGGCTGGGTAATAAATTGAGGTGAGACAGGCGGAGAAACAGAGATGACAGGGGAAACTGTCAGAAAATTGTGGATATTCTCAACTTTTGTTTGAAAAAATTAGAGGTAAGAGTTACACTTGTCAACTGTAAAGGAATTGGTAGTATTGTCAACTGGTTTGAGAAGTTTATTTATTGTGGAAAAGAGAGTCTTAGGATTTGTTGATCCAGCATGTATGAGTTCGGAATAGTAAGTGGATCGGGCTGCCGTAAGAGCGTCTTTGTAATGTTGAAGATAATCAGAATAAATCTGATAATGTACTGTTAGACCGGTTTTCTTATAAAGTCTTTCAAGCTGGCGTTTATGGGATTTCATTTGGTGAAGCTCAATTATGTACCATGGTGCAGAATGACTAAATGAAACAAATTTGGTTCTCAAAGGAGCCAGCTCATCAAGACATGAGGCGAGTATGTCATTATAGTAATCGACAAGGTCAGATGAATTACTAGACAGTACAGGACAGACAGACATCTTTTTAACAAGAGAATCTGAGAAAGCAGAGGGAGAGATATATTGAAGATTCCTGAAGGATATTTTATGTTTAGCTCTAGTGATGGGTTTAGTGACCTCAATGTCCATGATGATTGTCAAATGATCAGAGACAGTAAGGTCATGGCTGGACGGCTGATGAACTAGGACACCAGTAGAGCATACAAGGTCAAGAGTATGACCTTCTTTATGAGTTAGAAAATGTATATGTTGTGTGAAATTAAAACACTGTAACTTCCAAAAATTCCCTGGCAAATTTACAGTTGTTGTCATCAATATGGATGTTAAAATCACCCATAAGCAGTACAGAGGATGAGAGGGCACTAAGCTGGGTTAAAAAATCTGAAAAGTCAGAGAGAAAGGAAGCGTTTGGCTTTGGCGGACGATAAACCACAGCAGTGACCAGAGGAGTAGGCCCTGAAAACTTGAAAGCCAGGTGTTCAAAAGAAAGAGCAGCAGGAAAAGACAAAGTGGTTATTTTAATATCATCCCTATAGACTGCAGCAACACCACCACCTCGCCCTTCCATACGAGGTTCATCAATATACGAGTATCCCATTGGCGTGGTCTGATTTAACGTAAAATAATCCAAGGGTTTATGCCAAGTTTCAGTGAGACAGAAAAAGTCTAGTTCACTGTCAGATATAAATTCACTGAGTACAGTACTTTTTGTGTTTAGTGAATGAACATTAAGCAATGCCATTTTCAAGTAATATTGTTGTGTAGTTGGCTGTGAGGAACGAGGAAGAGAACGGAGATTTGCAAAGTCTACTCCGTGTTTCCCATCCCACTCCGTGGACAGCATTGTCATGGAGACTACACCGCTACTAGTGTGCAAGGCAGCAGTGCTCTGAAGATGTGTTTGCGGAGCAGCAGTGCGCACGGCTGACCAGAAGGATGGAATAGCGTTACCGTTTCGAAAATAAACAAGCTTTCTCCGGGAGCCCCTGTGAATATAACGAGGCCGGCGAAGGAGTCCAAGCTGTTTGATGACTGAAATACACGATGGAGTAGTGCAATTGTTGAACTTCCTCAGCTGGTCAACGGAATAGTTCAACATTGTGCCGATCCCAGGAAAACTCATCCACCGTTCACCACCGGCCGCAGACGCGATGTGCAGTAGAAAGAACAAAAAGTATCAAAAGAACAAATAAAAATATCAAAAGTAACATAAAAGAAATAGAGCCACAAGGTGTGTAAAAAGATGAAAACGAAAAACGATAAAAATTCAGTAAAATACGATAAAATACGGTAACGGTAGCGGCAGCCAAATGCGCCAGCGTCCACCATCAATATAAAATACATCAAGAAAACTGAAATAATTGAATCTAATTCTGCACACGGGGTGGAGCTGTCTGCAATATATGCATTACACATGTAAAGTTAGATTTTAGTTCATAACTTTCTGTTTGACAAACTTGTTAGACATCCCATTCCAAAACTATGGACTTTAATATGGTGTTTGTCCCTGGGTTTGCCTTATCACACCTTGTGTTAGAGTGGGACCTCACACCTCTACATCCATCAGCCTCAGCTCAGGCTCTCCACAGGGCTGTGTGCCGAGTCCCCTGCTCTACACCCTGTATACTTACGACTGCACCACTGCTCACACCAGCAATACCATCATTAAATTTGCCGGCGACACCACCATTGTAGGGCTTATCTCTGGAGACAATGAGACTGCCAACCAGGACGAAGTGGAGCGGTTGTCGTTGTGGTGTAAGGACAACAATCTGCTTCTGAACATGGCAAAGGCAAAAGAGCTGGTTATTGATTTTAGGAAGGTGAGAAGTGTCATTCAACCCATAACCATAAATGGGGTCTGTGTGGAAAGGGTCACATACTTTCGCTTCCTGGGCATTAATATCGAGGAGGACCTAACCTGGGGTGTGAACATCACAGAACTGATGAAGAAGGCACAGCAGAGACTCTACTTTCTGAGGACACTCAGGAGAAATAACATCGATCAGAGACTGCTGGTGTCCTTCTACCGTTCTACCATAGAGAGCATCCTCACTCACGTGGTTCTCCAGTAGCGCTGCAGCACACAAAAAAGAACTACAGAGGATTGTGAGCTAACAAAATTGTAATGGACAAATCTCACCCCGGCCACCATCTGTTTCAGTTGTTACCGTCAGGCAGACGGTATAGGACTTTTAAGACAAGGACAAACCGGCTCAGAAATAGCTTCTACCCCACCGCGGTACGAACCTTGAATATTTCTTTGTAGGGTTGTTTTTGGAACACACGGGACTGTGCAATTTTCGGACAGTGTTTACAGGGGTAAATTTCCGGGCAATTTCACTATGTTTACAAGGGTAATGTGCAATTTTTAGAATTTTTTACAAATGGTTATGTGCAATTTTTCACCAGCCTGCTACCAAACAGAAATCTATTATTCTATTGTCTATTGTCTATTGTCATTGTAAAGTCTGTAAATTTTTACATTTTTGATATTTTGTAAATTCTAGTTTTTCTCTTTGGTTATTGTTTGTAAACACTTGAGAGTGTGGCACCTTAATTTCGTTATACCTGGTATAATGAGATATTCTGATTCTGATTCTGAATCAACAGTGAATCTTTAGTGAATCTACAGTGAATCTATAATAAATCAATAATGAATTAACAGTGAATCTATAATGAATCTTTAATGAATCAACAGTGAATCTTTAGTGAATCTACAGTGGATCTATAATGAATCTATAAGGATTCAACAGTGAATCTATAATGAATCAACAGTGAGTCTGTAATGCATCAACAGTGAGTCTATAGTGAATCAACAGTGAATCTATAATGAATCTATAATGAATCAACAGTGAATCTATAGAGAATCAATAATGAATCAACAATAAATCTGTAATGATTCTATAGTGAATTAACAGTGAATCAATAGTGAATCTATAATGAATCTATAATGCATCAACAGTGAATCTTTAGTGAATCAATAACGAATCAATAATGAATCTTTAGTGAATCTATAATGAATCTATAATGAAACAATAATGAATCAACAGTGAATCTATAATGAATCTATAATGAATCTATAACGAATCAACAGTGAATCTATAGAGAATCTATAATGAATCAACAGTGAATCTATAATGAATCTATAATGAATCTATAACGAATCAACAGTGAATCTATAGAGAATCTATAATGAATCAACAGTGAATCTATAATGAATCTATAATGAATCAACAGTGAATCTATAGAGAATCTATAATGAATCAACAGTGAATCTATAATAAATCTGTAATGAATCAACAGTGAATCTATAGAGAATCAATAATGAATAAACAATAAATCTGTAATGAATATATAGTGAATCAACAGTGAATCAATAGTAAATCTATAATGAATCAATAACGAATCAATAATGAATCAACAGTGAGTCTGTAATGAATCAACAGTGAGTCTATAGTGAATCTATAGAGAATCTACAGAGAATCTAGAATGAATCTAGAATGAATCTATAAATAATCTAAAGTGAGTTAATAGAGAATCTGTAGCGGAGGAAACGGAGCTAATTTCTCTGTCTCAGACTGCGATGGAACCGCCGCGACGCCGGAGCGCTACGTCGTCGCGCGTCGGGTCATGACGTGAACTGAATTATGGGCCGAGGGGCGAGTACACGAGGACATTTTGTCATCCGGTACAAACCAGTTCAAGCATCGTGGTCAGAAGTATGTGGACAGGGCGCCCAGGTGAGATTCTGAACTCAGCTCTGCTACTGGTCAGCTGGGCGCCATCTAGTGGGCACAATTGGCATTGCCTACAGCAGACACCAATTGGCCACTGGAAGGAGCATGAAGCAGGCAAATATACCCTCCTCGAACGCATTCGGGATCCCCAGCAGTGGAAGACTATGCTAAATCAGGAGAAAAATGGACAAAAAGCAGAAATAAATAAAAAAATTAAAATTTGTGGACGCCTGAGCATCAGCTTGTTAGCATTAAGGGGTTAAAGGGTCCCGGGTTTATACCTGCTGTCCATCCAGTGATTCCAGGTAGTTCCGGACCCGTCATGACCCTGACCAGGATGGAACAGTTACTGAAAATAAAATAAACGATGAGTGATTGAACAGACAGGGGTGCAAATAACAAAATGTCCTCGTGTACGAAGCCTGAGTCTGTTTTTTTAACTCCAGTCCAACCCCAGCTCGGCCTGAACACCAGGACGCATCATCACGCTGGATCAGACGTCCTGATGTTCAGGTCTGTAAAGCATGAAGCTGTGCAGATCCTTCAGGACTGGAGTTAAAAATAATAATAATAATATAATTCATGCACTCAAAAAAGAAAAAAACAACAAATTATATTTATTTTATGTTTTTTTTTAAATCTATTTAGATCAATCTCATTTAGTCAGTATAAGAGTATATACGTCCACACGATTTTTTCCACTTATATCACATATTTATGTGTATATTTTAATCTACAGTGTATCACAACAGTGAGTACACCCCTCACATTTCTGCAAATATTTTATTATATCTTTTCATGGGACAACACTATAGAAACAAAACTTGGATATAACTTAGAGTAGTCAGTGTACAACTTGTATAGCAGTGTAGATTTACTGTCTTCTGAAAATAACTCAACACACAGCTATTAATGTCTAAATGGCTGGCAACATAAGTGAGTACACCCCACAGTGAACATGTCCAAATTGTGCCCAAAGTGTCAATATTTTGTGTGACCACCATTATTATCCAGCACTGCCTTAACCCTCCTGGGCATGGAATTCACCAGAGCTGCACTGGTTGCTACTGGAATCCTATTCCACTCCTCCATGATGACATCACGGAGCTGGTGGATGTTAGACACCTTGAACTCCTCCACCTTCTGTAAAGGAAAGGATCGGAGGCTTTACTTTGCTCAGGTTAACTTTTATTAATGAGCTTCAGCCATGCAACAGCATACACACACACCGTCTCGGTAACCCTCTCCTTGTGTTTATCTCCCCTCCCAGCCCACCTTGAACTCCTCCACCTTCTGTAAAGGAAAGGATCGGAGGCTTTACTTTGCTCAGGTTAACTTTTATTAATGAGCTTCAGCCATGCAACAGCATACACACACACCGTCTCGGTAACCCTCTCCTTGTGTTTATCTCCCCTCCCAGCCCTCGGCTCTCTACTGCCGTAAATAACATCGTACAAGCGCAAACACATTTTTTACTACCGTATATGACATCTTCCCCCTTTTATTTATTTATTTATTTTTTTAATGTTTAGTAACAACATATTTAAGTATCTCACGTACTTTAACATAGTACTGCATTATCACCAACACAATTACGTCACAAATCAACATTACTGACAACAATACAACTTATTCCCATTTCTAACTTTACAGTTAACTTTTCACCATTTTCATATACAGATATTTTTTTTCTATATATATTCACTGCCACCCCCTCAAAAAAAAATAAGATCCATGTTAGTTTTACAGGTCAAGCCTGTTTACTGGCCTACACACTCTACCAGACCTAGTCACAGTCGGAGTAGACAAAGCGTTTGCGGGTTTGTCCAGACTCTGACTAGTAGGAACAGTCACAGACGTAGTGACTACATCAGAAAGAATACCTGTCTCTTTGTTTTGGTCAGCTGTTACTTGGGCAGGTTTAGAAACTGGCCCTAACTGAAGATGACGGCGATTCCGCCGCAGCTCCGCTCCCTGCTGCGTCCTGACAACAAAAGATCTTGGGGTTGTGCTCTCACTCGAGACCACTGCTGGTAAAGACCACGACCTTTCATGATCCAACCTACAGAACACAGCACCTCCTGGTTGCAGTGCAGGTAAGGGCTTGGCTCCATGACGGCGGTTGAAGTAGTAAGCCTGTTTAGCCTTCTCCTTACTGTCCTTTACCTTCACTGCAGTTCTATTTGGCCATTTTAATAGTAGATTCTTCTCCAAGGTAGGTAGTGTAGTTCTGATTTTCCTCCCCATCAGCAACTCAGCTGGGCTGAAACCAGTGGAGGAACATGGAGTGGACCTGTAGCTCATCAGAGCCATCACAGGATCATTTTGTTTGAGAATTTTATTTGCCGTTTGCACAGCTCTCTCAGCATGTCCATTACCTTGTGGATGGTGGGGACTCGAAGTACAGTGCTTAAAGTCAAGCTGTCTAGCAAAGTCCTGAAATTCAGCACATGAGAACTGTGGTCCATTATCGCTCACTACCTCATCTGGGATACCAAATCTAGCAAAAACTGTTTTCAGTTTATTTATCACTTGTAAACTTGTTGTTGTTGGCAAGTGTAAAATTTCAATAAATCTGGAGTAATAGTCTGAAATTACCAGGTACTGATGGTGTTTGTACTCACACAAGTCCATTGCAATTCTCTTCCAGGGTCGTTCAGGAAGTGCTGTAGAGATGAGAGGTTCCTTTTGTTGTGTTCTTTTCAGTTCACGGCACACCTGGCATGATGTCACAAGCTCGCTTATTTCCTTGCTAATCTTGGGCCACCACACAGATGAATTTGCTCTCTCTCGACATTTCACTAGTCCCTGGTGCCCTTCATGGATTTTCTGGAGAATTTCGCTCCTCATCAGCCGTGGCACAACAATTCTACTCCCTCTGAGGACAAGGCCATCGTAAACTGACAGTTCAGATTTCACTTGGATGTACTCTCTTGCACTCTCAGGTACGCTGCTTAAGTGCTCAGGCCATCCAGTTCTTATGAGTTTCATGACAGACAGCAATTCAGCATCAAAGGATGTAGCTGCTCTAATTTCCTCCATTTTGCTTGGAGAAGCAGGGATTCCCCCTATTACACTAGCCACGTAACATGCTACCTCACTGTGCGTTTTGGATTCTACCCCCATGGCAGCCAGCGGACTGCGTGACAAGGTGTCAGCGATGACCAGATTTTTCCTGGAGCATATTCTGCAATGGGGTTAAATCTCATAAGCCTCATGAGAAGACGCTGACAACGTAAAGGTACATTGTCCAGGCTGCGGTTGTTGATAAGGGGTACTAATGGCTTGTGGTCTGTCACAAGTTTAAACTTCTCCAGTCCATTGAGGTATCTGTCGAACCTCTCACATGCCCACACGCCAGCCAAACTCTCCTTCTCTATTTGAGCGTAGCGCGTTTCTGCTTCAGTTAGGCGTCTGGAGCAAAATGCCACAGGTTTCCACTGCTCTCCATGGAGCTGAAGGAGAACTCCTCCCAGTCCATAACTACTTGCATCTGCTGGCATAGCAGTGGGCTTGTTTACGTCATAGTAGGCAAGTACTGGTGCAGTCGTCAGCAGTTCTTTTATGTTTTCAAAAGCTGTTTGTTGTGCATGATCCCATGTCCATGTGTTCTTGTTTCTTTTTAGAAGCTCATATAGTGGTTGTCCTACAGTTGAGAGGTTGGGAATGTATCTTCCTAGATAATTCACCATTCCCAGTATTCTTTTCAACTCCTGCACGTCTGCAGGTGGCGGTAGCTGCCGAATGGCTTCCACCTTGTCGGGGTCTGGGCGGATACCGGACTGGTCAATTAGATGTCCGAGGAACCGTAGCTGGTTCTGCCTGATAGAGCACTTCTCACGGTTGAGTTTCATGCCAGCTGTCTCAATGCGCTGCATCACCATCTCCAGGCAACGATCGCGCTCTTCTGTTGTAGTTCCATAAACTAGAATGTCATCCATAAAGACTTCAACGCCCTACAGCCCCTGTAGTGTCTCTTTCATCTTTCTTTGGAAGATTTCTGGAGCGCTGGTAATCCCGAATGGAAGACGCTTGAAATTGAATCTTCCGAATGGTGTTATGAAAGTGGTTAGTTTACAGCTGTCTGGGTGCAGCGGTATCTGGAAGAAACCACTGGCAGCATCAAGTGAGGAGAATACAGTGGCTCCACTTAGTTTTGCTGTGATCTCTTCTGTAGTAGGCAGTATATACTGTTCTCTTTTTACAGCCTCGTTCAGTTTCTTGAGATCAACACAAATACGGACTTTACCTGTGCTCTTCTTTAAGACTGGCACTATAGGTGCACACCAGTCAGTGGGCTGCGTCACTCTCGCAATAATGCCATTTCTCTCCATCCTCTGGAGCTCCTCTTTGACCTTTTGCAACATGGGGAAAGGTACACGCCGTGCTGCATGTACTGCATATGGCTGAGCATTGTCTTTCAGCTGTATTTTTACAGGTTCAGTCTTTAATGTCCCATGCTCACCGAATGCTTGTGAATGTCCTCTGTTGCACACTAATTGATTTACTCTTTTTACCAGATTCATTTTCACTGACAGTGGTCTGCTAAGCAGGTTGCTTACAGTGTGCCCGCGGATGACATATGCTGTGATTGGGTGTGTTTCTCCTTTATAGGTCACAGTGCTCTGAACTCGCCCTATGCACTGCAGCTCACCACCTGGACTATCCAATGGAATATTTGCAGGCTCTAGTGGTCTTCTGGGGATGAGTGAGTGGTAGGCCTCCTCGCTAATGATGCTCACATCAGCGCCAGTGTCGATTTTAAATTCTACCGGTGTGGAGCCCACCAGCAGCTTGACAGCCCATTGTTCTGATGAACCCTCTGCCTTACTCACGGCCCCTAGAAAATATGACTGCGCTTCTAGTTCAGTCACCTCTCTCACAGCTTTCCTGTTTCGACACACTCTACCCCAATGTCCAATTTTACTGCATGCATTGCATTTGGATTTTCTCGCTGGGCAGTTTTCATCTTTACTGTGCCTTCTTTTGCCACATTTCCCACACTGTCCATCATATCAACTTTTTGGCTTACCTTGGTGCTTGGTGTATTTGCTGCTCTTGTGCGTGACCTCATGTATTACTCCTGTTGCTTCTCCCTGCATGCTGACTTGTGAAGTAACCTCCTCCGACTGCCTGACTGTCTCGATGGTCAGTGCTAGTGTCAGGTCCTTCATTAGCTGCAGTCTCCGTGAGACATCTTTATCGAGTATTCCCACCACAATTCGGTCGCGAATATTCTCGTCTCTACTAGCGCCAAAGTCGCAATGTTCAGACAGTTCATACAGAGCTCTTATAAAAGTTTCGGCTTTCTCACCGGGTCTTTGCACTCGCTGATGGAAACACGCGCGTTCGTGTATTACATTCCTCCTGGGCACAAAGTACTCATCGAATTTTGCAAGCACTCTGTCAAAGTCATTTCTGTGTCCCTCTTCGTCAAATGCGAACGAACGGTAGACATTTTCAGACTCGCTTCCCATAGCGTATATCAGGCTACTCACTTGCACAGCGCCATCCTCCTTGTCCAGCTTAGTAGCGGTTCTGAATCTCACGAAACGCTGCTTCCAATCCGGCCACTCACTCGGCTTGTCGAAAGAAAAGTTTGTCGGAGGGTTGAATTTCGCCATTACTTTTTCACTTCTGACACCATGTAAAGGAAAGGATCGGAGGCTTTACTTTGCTCAGGTTAACTTTTATTAATGAGCTTCAGCCATGCAACAGCATACACACACACCGTCTCGGTAACCCTCTCCTTGTGTTTATCTCCCCTCCCAGCCCTCGGCTCTCTACTGCCGTAAATAACATCGTACAAGCGCAAACACATTTTTTACTACCGTATATGACACCTTCCACTTGAGGATGCGCCACAGGTGCTCAATTGGGTTTAGTCCATCACCTTTACCTTCAGCTTCCTCAGCAAGGCAGTTGTCATCTTGGAGGTTGTGTTTGGGGTCGTTATCCTGTTGGAAAACTGCCATGAGGCCCAGTTTTCGAAGGGAGGGGATCATGCTCTGTTTCAGAATGTCACAGTACATGTTGGAATTCATGTTTCCCTCAATGAACTGCAGCTCCCCAGTGCCAGCAACACTCATGCAGCCCAAGACCATGATGCTACCACCACCATGCTTGACTGTAGGCAAGATACAGTTGTCTTGGTACTTCTCACCAGGGCGCCGCCACACATGCTGGACACCATCTGAGCCAAACAAGTTTATCTTGGTCTCGTCAGACCACAGGGCATTCCAGTAATCCATGTTCTTGGACTGCTTGTTTTCAGCAAACTGTTTGCGGGCTTTCTTGTGCGTCAGCTTCCTTCTGGGATGACGACCATGCAGACCGAGTTGATGCAGTGTGCGGCGTATGGTCTGAGCACTGACAGGCTGACCTCCCACGTCTTCAACCTCTGCAGCAATGGTGGCAGCACTCATGTGTCTATTTTTTAAAGCCAACCTCTGGATATGACGCCAAACACGTGGACTCAACTTCTTTGGTCGACCCTGGCGAAGCCTGTTCCGAGTGGAACCTGTCCTGGAAAACCGCTGTATGACCTTGGCCACCATGCTGTAGCTCAGTTTCAGGGTGTTAGCAATCTTCTTATAGCCCAGGCCATCTTTGTGGAGAGCAACAATTCTATTTCTCACATCCTCAGAGAGTTCTTTGCCATGAGGTGCCATGTTGAATATCCAGTGGCCAGTATGAGAGAATTGTACCCAAAACACCAAATTTAACAGCCCTGCTCCCCATTTACACCTGGGACCTTGACACATGACACCAGGGAGGGACAACGACACATTTGGGCACAATTTGGACATGTTCACTGTGGGGTGTACTCACTTATGTTGCCAGCTATTTAGACATTAATGGCTGTGTGTTGAGTTATTTTCAGAAGACAGTAAATCTACACTGCTATACAAGCTGTACACTGACTACTCTAAGTTATATCCAAGTTTCATGTCTATAGTGTTGTCCCATGAAAAGATATAATGAAATATTTGCAGAAATGTGAGGGGTGTACTCACTTTTGTGATACACTGTATATATATTAACCTGTATTATGGATGCAATGAAAGTACCTGTTTTTATATTCCAACCTGTAAAATGAGTAACGTGGCTCCTGCCTTACTAAAAAAAACCGAAGTTTGTAAACCAAACGTCACCATTTTTACTAGATTTTTGTCATCAGCGTTTTATCATTGTGAAAAGCTGAAAGAAAATTAAACATAAAACTGGACGTGACGTGAGACGATGTGAAGATGTTCGAGGTTAAAGCTGCAGTGTGGAACTCGTTCATTATTTAATACATTTTATACCCAGGTCACCGATGGTTACCGGATGACGGAACAGCTGACGCTACAGGTTAAACATTACAATCAGCAATAGTGCTAGTGCTATTAGATCCATGTTTATATTTTACCGTCACCCCACTTCGTTCAGACGGAGGGATTTAATGGAGGTGAATAAAAGCGGTTGTTGTGAGGAACTGACTGCAGCATCGGTGAGGGTTTAACACAGGAAAGAACTCTTATAAACCTGGAACATTAAAGTGTTAAAAGATTTTATATTAAAAATTAAATTAATTATACTTAAACAATCTGATCACAACAGAGCTGTTTTCTTTTCAGCAGTAAACAACAGGTAAAAGTTTCCTACATTTCACCCAATGAATTGGACCCACTGCGACCCTGACCAGGATTAAGCACTGGTGAAACAGACAGTGAATAAATAAATGAAAAATAAAAGAAATCTAGATGCAGCATTTTTTCCTCCATCAATCACTTGCAGTTGCGCTTTTCTTCCACAGGGGGTCTCCAACTCTCCAAATCCTGAAGAGTTCCACACTGCAGCTTTAAACCTCCTGAACAGACTCACTGATGTTTACGCTGTTTATTTATTTATTTGTTCGTTTAAAAGCTGCAATATGTCACTTTTTTGTTAAAATAAAGTCAGTTGCATTTATAAGAGTGGGAGGAATCACGTCTCTGTGTGAGATTTCTGCAGGACGGTTCTGATCTAAGATTTGCTCAAATATCCTTTAGTTTTATTTTGTTTATTGAATTATAATATAAAATAGTTTTAGATAAAACATAAACAGTGCATTTTACTCTGTACATTCTCAGAATTCGCAGCATTTGCAACTTTAACTAAATTCCACAGAAGCTTTATAAAACGTGACATGCAGGAGTTTAAACCTACACTCAGTGTTGAGGTGTGAGATGTACAGAGCTGAATGATCACTGGAACCAGTTACTGATCTTAGTTTAAAACTTCATGATGATTTAAGCCGCTTTAAAACCAATTATTACAATAATACATAATACTTTTAAACCGTTATTTTAAACTCATCACGTGACTTGGCAGCGGTGCGGTGACGCGACACACCTGCGCTGAGCGGCTGCTTCACCTACTGTGACGTCACATGATTCCTGATCGCGGTGCTGCAGGTCCTTCAGGAGGAGGGAGAGAGTTCATCATTTTACTTCTGCACCCAGAGAAGCAACAAGCAACAGAGAGAGAGAGAGAGAGAGAGAGAGAGAGAGAGAGAGAGGTGAGAACAAACAACCATCTGATTTTATTTAATGTCTAATCTAATATCTCATTTCATCTGATCTCATATAATCTCATCATATTTCATCTAAAATAATCTAATATCTCATTTCATCTCATTTTATTTAATCTGATCTCATGTAATCTTAAAATATCTGATCTAAAATAATCTAATATCTCATTTCATCTGATCTAATGAACATTTGACAGTTTCAGCTCTTATCTGAATGTAATAAATGAGACGTTTCAGGACGTTTTAGTATTTGTATATGAAATAAAAAAGAATAAATAATAAAAACTGATCCACAACATCACCAGTGTTGTGAATTCATTTCAGACTCGATATTTAATCAGTTCAAAAGAATTTTGCAGCATTAATAACAGAAATGATTTGAAATGAATTTTTAATAAAAGAACTGAATTAAATTTCTTCTCCTGGGTGAATCAGATGGAGATCCAGAGAGAATCCACACCGACGCCTGAGGACGACGACATGGAGATCATCACCATCT